>NW_019385360.1:86458-132560 GCF_000671375.1 Centruroides sculpturatus
CGTCATTAATTTCTGCCTCAGACATGATGATTTTTTTTACGTAGATGTGGCAGTGCGGAGGTAGTTATCCTTAAATGATGCGTTGTGCGCGCAGTTCAGCACGTGGGGAAAGGACAAAGAACGATGGCACGTAAAGGCACGTGGCGAGGAAACAAAGGATGGCACGTGGCGCGAGAACAAAGAAGGGTAGCACGTGGTGTACTATACCTTTTCGTTGAGAAAAGTCGACCGTCGACGAAAAATTATCCGTGGTTACACGTTTCGAAGGTCTAGCTGTATGAGTTGGCAGTTCCAAAAAAGGATGAAAGTCCAACGTTGTATCCGATGCGAATGGATGGAATTTTCATGTCGCACGATAGAGTCCTTCGTCGGGTAGAGGCACCATAAAACATATATCACGTTCGGGTCACCAGTTTGTGTGAAATTAATCATTGCAAACCAGGCCACATACAATAAAAGATTAACATTTATTCTATATATGAATTATGGCGCGACTGTACAGGTTAAAACACAGAACGATACTGATTCTCATAAAGTTTATACGGTGAGAGTAAATCCCATGCAGAGTGGCTAAAGGCAGCCACCTGCGCCCGCAATAACTAGCTAATCATTGAATGCAGTACCTCCTCACTTCACAGAGCCCCCACCTTAGTGAATAAGGCCGTTCTCTGTGCCGTGAGGATAGAAGAAACTAATAGAAATTTAACAGTGGTTATTGGCCTCGTCACACAAGCCGGAAAGGCAGGGGAGTCAGTGGCCACAAGACTGAAGTAAACAGTATCCTATCCCGCTGAACAGGTGACAGGGGAATCATTGGATAGCAAGGAACAGGGCAGGAAATGCCACATACAAAAAACTAAAGCCTGTACAGGAGAAGGCACAGGAGACAGAAAGTTCAAAAGGGAAGTGGAGGTCCAAACACACTGGGCTGGAGTCCACCCCCAAAAGAAGCAAACAAGGAACTTAAAAGCTAGCCTATGCTAACTTACATGCTAACGTGCACTTAAGAGAGTAGATCGTTGAGAGTTGGGCTACCGTCCTTCCAGGTCCAGAGGATCTGGTTGGGGGTATCCCATAGAGCATTAAAGTTGGCCCGTGTTAGAGACTGAAAATCCGAGAGGAGCTTACGAGCTAAAGCCTCGCGGATTTTGATACGGAAAAGGCGGTGGGCGGTGTATTTGTGTTCAAATACCCTCCTACACCTGGCCAGCCACATCTCGTGTTTAGCCATGTGGATAAGGAGACTAATCACGTAGGGAGATGCGGTGCCTTTGCTAAAAAGGACGTGGAGAACTACGTTCTCTCTTGACAGAAAGGGTAGTCCTAGGAGGGGGGTAATCCAGCCCCAAATTTTCCTAGCTACCCTACAGAAATAAAAGAGATGTGCTGCCGTTTCGGGCGAAGAGTTGCACATGGGACAGTTTTCACTCATAACGTAAACTCCGATAGACCGGAGTTTGACTCTGGTGGAGAGTGCATTATGCAACAACCTCCACTGGAGTTCGACGCAGTGTTCGGGAATAAGCCCATCAAAACATCTGCGCCAAACAGTGGCCCAGTCAATAGAGGCCTGAGTGATCAATGGACAGATCGAGACAGAGGTGTCGGGCCTAAGGTGGCGATAAATTTCGCAAGCCTTAGTTTTTGCAGAAGGGATGTTCCCAGATTGGGAGAGACTGAGAAGGTGCGTGCACCATACTTTCGCAAAGGGTGGTGGAACCAACACTTTGGGCATAAGATTTACCTTGTAATTAGGTAACAGAAGCTTAAGGCGATACCCAAGAAAGAAGCTGTACAGCTTACTTACCGGGTGATCGCGGGCAGTAAGGGCTAGGACAAGCTGCCTAATTTGGGCAGCAGCAGAGAAGAGGGAGGGCTCAAACATAGCCCAGCCACCGTTTGTTCTAGTATTATACATAATATTACGACTAACCCATTCTGGCTTGTTGCCCCAAACAAAACGGAAAAGGAGTCTATTAATATGCCTAAAGCCTGCGTCCAGGCCGAAAACAGAGGCATAGTACACACAAATACTAAACATAATGTTTTTGTAGACAGCTATCCTACTTGGAAAGTAGAGATAGCTTCCCGTCCAAATGGAAATTTTGTCCCCAATTTTAACTTTAATCTCCTTTAGGTTATGTTTGGCCGAGTCGGCGCCAAAGTATATACCTAGAATCTTAACCCTATCGCTCACAGGGATGTCAGCGAAGGGTACAGGGAGAGAGATGGAACCAACAAGGGGCAGAAAAGAAGATTTCCCCTTGTTTATGACAGCTCCAGAGGCCTGACAGTACCTGTCGAAGTGGCCAAAAATTCTGGAGATAGCCCAGTTGTCCTTCACAAAAAAAGTGACATCATCCGCATGGCCCACGAACTTGTAGTAGTCCGTCTTGTAGTACCCAGGCATAGGGTAGCCTGAGATACTGAAGTCCCTTTGTATCTCACCCAAAAGGGTATTGATACTAAGGGAGAAGAGAAACATAGAAAGAGGACATCCCTGTCTGACACCCTTCCCAAGCGGAAAGGGGTCTGAGAGATGGCCATTGATACTAATGCGGCAATGAGCCTTGTGATACATAATTTTGATAGCCAAAAGTACCTCGTCAGGTACACAGAACGATACTACATGCGTCTGCAAGGTCCAAATCCAACAAGGAATGTGTGTGTCATAGGTCAGGTTTGTCCAGTTCAGGGGTTCCCCCTTGTGGCGACTTCGGGATTTATCACCAAAGTGGTCGCCACAGATATATTCAGTGGTGTGAAGTGCAAAATAAGAATCACAAAGATACGTTAACAAATAATAATATCTTTATCTCTCGTGAAGTATAAGTTCTTTGGAATACCAGCTCTTCTCAGTCCCAGAATACAAGTTTATAATATATTCCATACAAAAGTTGAGAGAATGAGTAATTATTAACACTACTCTCGTGACACCAATAATTACCAAATATTTCTACAACAAATATAACCCGAACTATAACTAAACGCTTACAACTAACTAAATCTAGGGAAGAGGAAAATCAGTAGTCGAAAAAGGACAATAGAAGTAAGAATAGGTGAAAGTGGGTATCCAATTGTCGATGGTTATTTTAGGGGTGATGAAAATTCCAAATCGTTTTCTTTCTTTGGATAATGGATAAATTCTAGTTCTCACCAAATTCACTTCGATGGTGGTTGGGAGTCTCTATGATTTCTCTTTACCGAATTTTCCTTTCGTCTCTATTCGCTGCCAAAAACGAACTAGAGAGCATTCTTCTTATGTCTAATCTGTTCGACGTCCCAGCAAAGAATGAACGTTGTTCCCTTAACTTAGCCCTCAGAGCTTCCTTTATCTCTTTTGTTCAAAAGATTAGTCATCACTACCCAAGAAGAAAGAGAAAGGGCTGAGAAAGAATTTTCTGGAAGGAACAGACAATAGAAGAAGAAAGGAAACTATACAAAAATTAAAATAAAATGTATATAAAACATGGCGTACAGCCACAGTGGCATATTCAATGGTATATATCTTGTACATGACTCGGAAAACATGTGCAGAACGGTTATAACCGAAAAACTCGGCATTTGTGTTGTGTAAAGGCAACGAGATAGACCACTAAGAGCGCTGTAATCATGGTCACAGCCACACTATGTAATATATTTTAGCTCGTTGGTTATGAACGTAATCTCGAGCGGATGGCGTATCTGCTGGCTATCTGCTGGAGCTCGCTTGCGTAATCAAAGAGATTAGTATCAACCTTAGGGGAAAGAATGAACATTATATCAAAGAGATATACTGTACTGCTTATGGTAGATATTTTCCAAAATCTTTCCGCTTTGGGAGGGCAGAAAGATATCTTCATGTCCATTGTAGATTCGGTCAGGTCGGAGATTTTTGTTTATTCTTTCTTCACTATGGAACCATCAGTGACCATAACTCTACAGTCCATCAAACTCACAATGGAGCAGGCAGGTGGTCAGGGATGAAACCTGACAGCTATGACAGCCCACAATCGAAAAATTTCTTGTTTTTAGACAGCTCAGATTCGATTCCTGGTCTCCTAGAGCAGCAGCGTGTTATAAATAACACTAGTATTTGCATTATTGTTGGTTGTTAAAACAGAAATTTACTATCAGACTCAAATACGAACACTCACGACGTTAGTCAACTTATTTGTAATTAAATAGTACGGATATTGACTATCGTCGATGTTGATGTCAAGGTGCATTACGTGAAAATCGACAAAACTCCGAAGAATGTCGGAGAGTTTTATAATGATAATGATTTTAATGCACAATTCATTTCTCTACGTTTCTTCGAACA
Organism: Centruroides sculpturatus; assembly: GCF_000671375.1. Taxonomy (NCBI): domain Eukaryota; kingdom Metazoa; phylum Arthropoda; class Arachnida; order Scorpiones; family Buthidae; genus Centruroides; species Centruroides sculpturatus. Next base: position 90,762 of record NW_019385360.1, read on the forward strand.
ACAATAAATCGATATACACGATGAACGAAGTGGTATTTATTGTCTCTTGATGAATTTTAAACCACCAATGATGTGAGAGACGACTTTCAAACTAATGCTTAAACTAATGCCATACTAAATACTATATAATTTATAATTTTTATCGGAAATCAAAATAAATTATATATATATATATTTTCATGCATTAATCTGATCGTAACTTAATAACCGACGGAAAATTCTAGAGATGATCTCAAAGCATACTCCAGAAATTCATTTTGTAATTGGTGTTGTAAGACTTATGCAAATGCCAAGTACCAGAACAAGACAACACGTTGATTGAAGGCATTTTTGTTGTTTGCCAACTACGCCTCCTTGACTAAAAATAAAATGGCGGACATGTATCCAATTTTCTTCAAAGATGATAAACACATAATCAGGAGAATTATACATTATCAAAATGTATTCTTTGCTTTACTTAATTTTCACAAGAAATATTTTACTTTTTTTTTTTAAATTCCCTTTATCGTAAAAACAGACGAATCTGTGAATTCAGCAATATACCTTCTCCTTTTTATCACATTTAACTTTAGATAATTATAAGTGTATTTTTTTCAAAATTCTTGCACAGATTCAATTACTTGTTTGACTTGACTTTGCTACTTTTGTTCTTTGATTTATTTGTCTAGACATGTTTTTCAAAATTTTTAAAGTTATTAAGAAGTAAACAAAGAGTAAATAACTGAGAATAGGGAATTAGTTATAGCTACTCGTTTATGTTATACCCAATTCCTAAAGTAAAAACCAGCAGATAAAAACCACTGAACACTGGTAGTTGGTCGTGGATTCGAGCCTCTCTATCGAGCTGTTTACGTAGAGTTTTCCGGATTTTCTTCATCTTAATAATATTTAAATAGGGATCAGTTTTCCATAAAAACCCACGTGTTGCATTGCCGTAACCGAATAAACAAACCAACCACTATAGGTAAAGATATACCACAAAATTCAAACAGTTGACCTCGGACTAACAGGCAGGACGCTTGGAGTTTCCCGGATTTTTATCACGTGTCTAACACTTGCCAGTCTCCTAAAGAAAACTCTCCCAGGTGACACCCCTTTGGCAGATTGCCCGTGTTTTACATCAAATCAAACCAAAATTGGCTAATATTTTTGTATTCTTTTAGCCAAGTGGGTACTAAAACAGTGAAAACTAAAATCATTTGCATAGCCATCATGGATATAGCCAGGCCCACAACAGAGCACCCAGCTGAAAGAGAGTAAAGAAACCCACCGTATTCGGGTCAATCCACTCACGAAAATACCCGAGCTGATGCAACCACTTAGTTTCCGGTTATGCAACTATAATACGAACTTAATGCTGCAAGACCATTCGCAGGACTAGTCCGTACCACGTGACATCCTCTAGCAAATAGTATGGCTCGAGATTAAGAGAATTCAAACCCGGGTCCTTCAGGGCGAAATTATAGCGTTTATAGAGAAGTTAATGAATGAGAATCGCATTTATTTATAACAAAATCATTTCGAAAAGAAATGTTCCCGAAGAAACGACCGCCGTTTACAGTTGGCCGTTGTTTGGAGGTTATTTTATATGAATTTAAAAAAAGTTTCCGAATAAAACGGGCTGCCGTTTAGAGGTTGCTTGGAGGTTATTTTGTATGCATTTCATGAGAAAAGTTCTCAATAAAAATGGCCGCCGTTGAGAGGTGGTCGTTATTACAGGTTCGGCTGTAATAATTTAAAATTTTTATGCAATTTATTTAAATAATTATTCCTTACTTTTAAGGCATGGGAACTAAATTAGGAGCTTAAAACGAAATATTTTCTAATTGCTTTCATTCACGAAGTACTGATCTTTAGCAAAATGGAGCATGCAATGTATTGAATGACTGCAATGAGTCTATAAGTCTCTCAAGTGACATTAAAGAGTGAAAGAGACTTTGTGAAACAAACCAAGCGTGCGAAAATCCAAGAATGAAAATAGTGAAAGAGATCATTGAGTGATGCAGTTCCATTACACCTCACACTATTAAAGATTTATCCATGTCTGTATTTCCTTTATATTCTGTAAGACAGAACAGTAAATTCCGAGTAGAATGGCAATTAACTAATGTAAATAACATCGAATAGAATGACTTATACATTTGTTTGATATATAAATAAGCTTTCTTCGTTTGTTTTTGCATCGTCAAATCGATCGATCAGCGAATAAAACGAGATTTAATCATGTTTACAACCTTCTCTTACCCCGTTTTAACGTCGGAGACGTAAATCCAGACCACTTTCTACTGTCTCCTAGTAAAAAAATTGCGTCAAAAAAAGAAAAACGCGTGTATATATATATATAGAAATTCCTATCTTTAAAAAGAAATGAGAAAAGGTTACAGACTAAACTTTTCGAATTTCGTGACAATGTAGAGAAAAAGTGGAGAGTATAAGTCACTTGATATGTCGAAATCAGAAAAGCATGAACCAAGAATTGCTCTTTCCTTTTTTCATTTATAAGACACAGACGTGTGCACCTTTCAGGAATGTTTCATGCAACGTCAACTATTGCCGCGTATCTTCTCGAATTGGTTGCTCAATTCTCTCCTCTGAGGTTTCTAAACTTAGACATTCTATAATTTATCACGTAGCCTATCACTTGAATTTCTCTACAATTCTAAAGAACGGTTTGCTCTACATCTTTATCCAATTAAAAGCAATTTTTTTTAAAAACACAATCTTAATGCGAACTCATCTACCGCAATAAAATGGAGTCATATCGTGATTATCCTTTATAAACTTCTCTCCAGCTGAGAAAATAATCAAGATATATTATTTTTAAAATGAGAAAAATATCGAAAAAGTAGATAAAATCAACTCTATAGTAGTAGAAAAAGAAGAAGAAAATATAATAAAATGATAAATTATAGATGTGGAGGAGCAATAATAATTTAATATAGCAACCTAGAAGATGGTAGCTGTGTGTTGAAAAGAGAGACGAAAAAAATAATATTGCGATACATTAGTCTAACGATAAAAAAGAAGAAACAAACAATATATCACATATATAATGATTTATGGTATATAAATATATAAAAATTGAATTATATATAAATATGGTACAAGTGGGATCATGGATATGTTAGTCCATACGTCAAGACTGATCATTCTAAATATTTACTAAAATATCAATGTAAATATCCCAAGACAGCCAATAAAATATAGTGTTAGAGACAAGAAAATGTCATATTTTTAATCTTATATATATATTTAATATTTTATTCTAAGTGAATTCTTGTGATAGAATGGAAGCAAATTGAATATTTACACAGCACCAAGCTATTGAAATTATACAAAAGCCAATTTCAATATTATAATACGGTGAAAATTAACTTAACTATAGAATATGTACATTTTAATTAAGATATACAGCCTTATACCATGCTGTAAAGTAATTAGTTGTACGTGTAAACGTCTTAATTAACGAGGTAAACGAGGATATATCAGGGTATACATCTTCACGTTATTATCTGCCAGAGACAGGGTATGATTTATTTTATTAAATCTTTCTTATTTATTCATACGAGAACACTTCATACTTTTCATAAATCCATATAAATTAAGAAATAGATGATGTATGTATATAAATACATACCCTAAGAGTGAGTTATAATGCATTATACTTATGCAAATTTCCTTTTTTGAAAGACATATTGCATTGGTTATACATTACAGAAATTACTCCATTCATTATTTCGAGACATTATATTTTATATTGCTATATCTTCTGACCAACAGACTATCTAAATTTAAATTTTCCACATCCATATCTTCTCTTTCTTCCTTCTTATTTTTTTTTCCTTTAAAAAAATCGTTCCACTTCATCATTTATTATTAATGGAATGTTCTCTTTAACTCGATTATGATACAGTATATACACATTCATATTTTTGTGTAAGAGTTATAAAATAATAAAAACTACGGTTATGCAACTATAATACGAACTTAATGCTGCAAGACCATTCGCAGGACTAGTCCGTACCACGTGACATCCTCTAGCAAATAGTATGGCTCGAGATTAAGTGAATTCAAACCCGGGTCCTTCAGGGCGAAATTATAGCGTTTATAGAGAAGTTAATGAATGAGAATCGCATTTATTTATAACAAAATCATTTCGAAAAGAAATGTTCCCGAAGAAACGACCGCCGTTTACAGTTGGCCGTTGTTTGGAGGTTATTTTATATGAATTTAAAAAAAGTTTCCGAATAAAACGGGCTGCCGTTTAGAGGTTGCTTGGAGGTTATTTTGTATGCATTTCATGAGAAAAGTTCTCAATAAAAATGGCCGCCGTTGAGAGGTGGTCGTTATTACAGGTTCGGCTGTAATAATTTAAAATTTTTATGCAATTTATTTAAATAATTATTCCTTACTTTTAAGGCATGGGAACTAAATTAGGAGCTTAAAACGAAATATTTTCTAATTGCTTTCATTCACGAAGTACTGATCTTTAGCAAAATGGAGCATGCAATGTATTGAATGACTGCAATGAGTCTATAAGTCTCTCAAGTGACATTAAAGAGTGAAAGAGACTTTGTGAAACAAACCAAGCGTGCGAAAATCCAAGAATGAAAATAGTGAAAGAGATCATTGAGTGATGCAGTTCCATTACACCTCACACTATTAAAGATTTATCCATGTCTGTATTTCCTTTATATTCTGTAAGACAGAACAGTAAATTCCGAGTAGAATGGCAATTAACTAATGTAAATAACATCGAATAGAATGACTTATACATTTGTTTGATATATAAATAAGCTTTCTTCGTTTGTTTTTGCATCGTCAAATCGATCGATCAGCGAATAAAACGAGATTTAATCATGTTTACAACCTTCTCTTACCCCGTTTTAACGTCGGAGACGTAAATCCAGACCACTTTCTACTGTCTCCTAGTAAAAAAATTGCGTCAAAAAAAGAAAAACGCGTGTATATATATATATAGAAATTCCTATCTTTAAAAAGAAATGAGAAAAGGTTACAGACTAAACTTTTCGAATTTCGTGACAATGTAGAGAAAAAGTGGAGAGTATAAGTCACTTGATATGTCGAAATCAGAAAAGCATGAACCAAGAATTGCTCTTTCCTTTTTTCATTTATAAGACACAGACGTGTGCACCTTTCAAGAATGTTTCATGCAACGTCAACTATTGCCGCGTATCTTCTCGAATTGGTTGCTCAATTCTCTCCTCTGAGGTTTCTAAACTTAGACATTCTATAATTTATCACGTAGCCTATCACTTGAATTTCTCTACAATTCTAAAGAACGGTTTGCTCTACATCTTTATCCAATTAAAAACAATTTTTTTTAAAAACACAATCTTAATGCGAACTCATCTACCGCAATAAAATGGAGTCATATCGTGATTATCCTTTATAAACTTCTCTCCAGCTGAGAAAATAATCAAGATATATTATTTTTAAAATGAGAAAAATATCGAAAAAGTAGATAAAATCAACTCTATAGTAGTAGAAAAAGAAGAAGAAAATATAATAAAATGATAAATTATAGATGTGGAGGAGCAATAATAATTTAATATAGCAACCTAGAAGATGGTAGCTGTGTGTTGAAAAGAGAGACGAAAAAAATAATATTGCGATACATTAGTCTAACGATAAAAAAGAAGAAACAAACAATATATCACATATATAATGATTTATGGTATATAAATATATAAAAATTGAATTATATATAAATATGGTACAAGTGGGATCATGGATATGTTAGTCCATACGTCAAGACTGATCATTCTAAATATTTACTAAAATATCAATGTAAATATCCCAAGACAGCCAATAAAATATAGTGTTAGAGACAAGAAAATGTCATATTTTTAATCTTATATATATATTTAATATTTTATTCTAAGTGAATTCTTGTGATAGAATGGAAGCAAATTGAATATTTACACAGCACCAAGCTATTGAAATTATACAAAAGCCAATTTCAATATTATAATACGGTGAAAATTAACTTAACTATAGAATATGTACATTTTAATTAAGATATACAGCCTTATACCATGCTGTAAAGTAATTAGTTGTACGTGTAAACGTCTTAATTAACGAGGTAAACGAGGATATATCAGGGTATACATCTTCACGTTATTATCTGCCAGAGACAGGGTATGATTTATTTTATTAAATCTTTCTTATTTATTCATACGAGAACACTTCATACTTTTCATAAATCCATATAAATTAAGAAATAGATGATGTATGTATATAAATACATACCCTAAGAGTGAGTTATAATGCATTATACTTATGCAAATTTCCTTTTTTGAAAGACATATTGCATTGGTTATACATTACAGAAATTACTCCATTCATTATTTCGAGACATTATATTTTATATTGCTATATCTTCTGACCAACAGACTATCTAAATTTAAATTTTCCACATCCATATCTTCTCTTTCTTCCTTCTTATTTTTTTTTCCTTTAAAAAAATCGTTCCACTTCATCATTTATTATTAATGGAATGTTCTCTTTAACTCGATTATGATACAGTATATACACATTCATATTTTTGTGTAAGAGTTATAAAATAATAAAAACTACAAGAAAAAATATAATATATATATATTTTAAATTAAAATTATATACATTATACTTTAATAATTAACCAATCTATTAAAGTTTTTATATGAAAAGTCTGATGGTCTATTCATTTTATATATACTTATAAATAAAATTAAGGTTCCTTGTACGTAAAGTAACGTAAGATAAAATCGTTAAAAGGCCCTAAAGGAGTGGAAAGGCCTTATTTCTCGATTTATCGTATTGTTTTTTTTATAATTAAAAGTTTTATTATATAAATTGTGGTCTTAGTTGCTATACAGATCAGGGATACAGCTCCAGTTTCCCTTCCCTCTCGTAGGCCCTGATGGATAAAATATTATAATTTTCGAGAATTTTTATGAGATAAAAAAAAACTAATAAAAATGCAAATAAAATAACAAAAGTAGGTTGATTTTTTCAATAACAGATGACGTTAAAAGTTAAATGAATTTTAAAGAATTAATTAACACACGTTCTCTCAGATATTTTTTTTTGTGTATTTACTATGAAAATTTATAAGGAAATCATTTTATTTGTTTATTTTTTAAATTTTTAACCTTATTAAAAATAAATTGTCTTAGGAGCAATGAATCTTTTAGTAAATTTGCTATTTTTCTCGATCTTAGTAAACGATGGCAAACATTATTATTTCGTAAGAAAGGACATTCTGACAATCTTTTTGCATTGATCTCGAGTTTCTGTCAACGCCAGATGTTATTATAATGAAGCTTAAGCAATGATTTGTTCTGTGATTGATGAATCATCAAAACCAGAAAGAATTTTTCGGGGGGAGAGGAGAGAGAGAGAGAGAAAAAAAAAAGCGAATACCTTTCACCTTATTCGATGTTCGTTAACGTGTCACACCCAAAAATTTACCACTTTATATTCAGATATATCATTAAATTCCTGGTCAATCTCATTAACCTCACTATTATTAAACTGTCTACCATCTAATATTTTTTATAATATTCTCTAGATAAAGTAGAATTTAAAATTATATTAGCTAAAACGATCAATTCCTCTAACCATACACGCGTACGATTCTATAGAAAGAGAGAAGAAGAAGAAAAATAAAATAAAACTACGACGTTATCTTAATTAAAATTATCTTTATCTTTTTTTTTGTATAAAATAACAAATATGTTTTCTTTATTTAAATAAGGTAAACGACGTAGAGTTATGAAGAAAATTCGAAATTCGTGTGGCATTCGTCATCGTTAATGACGGGGAAGCGGCCCCTGTAAAGCATTGTTCACTGCTATAACAGAAGTCCCGCAGGAAAGCCGAACTCGTCTCCTCTCCCAAATGTCAACCTTGGCGCGCTCGCTTCTAATCACGTGACGAGCAGCTGCGGATGGGAATGCTGGATGTACAATGTATCGATCCGTCGGTCTGTAGAACTTAGGAACGGATGCGTTCAAGACAGAATCAGGGATGGGGGGAGAGCGTACACTTCTCGATAGAAGGACGAACAGAACCAAGAACTTTCGACGTGTGGCATGCTGTATGATAGCCACGGTACTTTCGTCATATTTAATATTATTTGTGGTAGTGGTATCGAGGCAATTGGATCATAACGCCGAACAGGAACTGCAGAGATCGGCACAGGCAGCATACCTGGGAAAAACAGGCAAAACAGACAGCAATCTACTCGACAGGCAACCGGATAGAAAGGCCATTGTGGCCAGAATGTTAGCCTCCGGTGGGCTGGTACCACTGACGTCACGTCGTGCCGTTAAAGTGTGCAGTAAAGCTAAATTTCGTGTACCACCTGGACCTTTAGTAGCCTTAGCTTCCTTTCCCGGATCCGGTAATACCTGGTTGAGGTTCTTAATCCAACAAGCTTCAGGTAAGTAGTTAAGCACGTGTTTTATCATCCTCTTTTTTTTCTATCCCGGATCGTTATTTTCTATAATTGAAACACCTAAAATTCTTTTTTTTTCTTTCTATACGAATAAAGTAAGGAGAGAAACCTAAATTTTTCCCTATACGAATCGAGTAAGGGAAGAAACCTTTGAAAGTTGATCGTAACGAAGGTTAAATTTTGAATTTAAATGAATTTCGTCGGTTATTAACCAATCAGCAAACGTTAATGAATAGATTAAAAGCTAGAGATAACGTTCTAAGCGTTGCTAGAAGCGAGAAACCAAACCAAGTTACTTCGTGTATCTCCTTTATTAGTTTAATGGCAAATGTTTAAAATCCAATTAAAAAAAAAATCGGATAAAGTGTTGTCTTCTTCGTTTCAAATATACATTTTAGCATTGGATAGACGTTTTATTATCGTTTTTTTTAAGTAAAAAAACATTTAAAAAATTGGCCAAATCTGGCCAATTTTTATTCTAGACGAAAGCGTGTCAGCTGTTAAACTTTTTTTACTCCGGAATAAAAATAAAAATTAGGCCAAACGGGACTTGTGTTGCTGTAGAAGAAAGCAAATAATCAAAATATCCGACCTAATTTAATAAAAGAATTAAATATAAAACGTTAAAAATGAATATTATACACGCTCCCAATTCAATTTTCCATAACTTCATCCCCAATTTAAATATAATAAAAAATTAAACATAAGATGCGATTTTATTACCTTTAATGTAAGCTTATTTCTGGAGATAATTTAGAAAAATTCCATGTTTTAGTCAAATATATAAGAGAGGAGAAGAGGAAAACTCTCTCTCCTTTCTGTGATACTCTTACACTAGCTCATCATCATAGTTTACTCATAGACCAGAGGACCAATGGCTTCTATACAATGAATAGATCTCATGTAAAGTATTGGCTTCCTGAAAGGATATAAGGCTTACAGCATCATTTTCTTGGAGTGTCTTTTGTGTGTTAGTTATTAGCATGTCATCCAATAGGCTGAGCTGTATAAAAATTGTATATATATATGTGTGTGTGCATAAATATAGCAACTTAATATTGTAATGTACAAACATAATTATAGAATACGATTTCCTATGATATTTTTCGTACGAAATTTAAAAAAAATATATAGTTTATATAAAAGAATAATTATAAAAATTATATTTTTAACCCAATTTTATAAGGAACTTTCGTAGATATAGCTGTGAAAATCATATTTATTTTATTATTTTTATAATTGAAACAATAGTGAATTAATTTTAATGATTTCTCTATTGTTTCAAATTAGTAAATACAAACATCCTTTCAGTTTGATTTTCATCTTTTCAGATGAAACTTTCCAATTAATGGGAACGAACGTCATTAGTTCTTTGAGAAAACTTCGAAAATTAAAACAACCAACACTAAGTAATGTTTAATTTTCGCATTAGTAGAAATGCCGGCACTCGTTTAATGCCTTGTTTAACTCATGTTATCGCCATTCTAACCTATTCATAAGAGAGTAAGCATTCAAGTTTCCAAAGGAAAAAAAAAAAAAAGCAAAATGGAAATTCCCTAATCATACACCAATAACATGAAAAATTTCCGTATAATTCTTATAATAACTAAAAATATTACAAGTTTAATTGTTTAAAATATTATTTAAACAATAAAATATTAATTAAATAAACAAAAAACAAGCTCTGTAAGTGATTAAAGATGAACATTTTTTAATCGAGTTGCTTGCTCGTTATACTTGGATTTATTAAGTTTTAATGGCTTAAAACTTATATAATTAGTTAAAAATATATATATTTAACCAAATTATAGTTTATAAGACGTAAAAATTTACGTTTTTTTCCTCTGTTTTTTCCATCAAAAATATTCATAAATTCGTGCTATTATCCGCATTATCTTTAGCTAAATAAACCGATTTAAGAGTATAATAATGGGATTTTATTTAAATTTTAAGGTAATTTTATTATTTAATTATTCAGTAATGACGATAATTATATTTAATATGAGAAATTTCAGTGGAATTCTTGGTAGAGGAAGAGAAAAACTACACATATACACTCTCAATCACACGCTCATACCTGTCTATTAATAGCTGCACGAATCAAATTTCAGGATATAAAATAGTAAAAATTAGTTGAATATATTTAAATTTAACTGTAATCTATTCACTTATCAATTAAATTTTTTCTTAGAAATATAATTTATATTTTTAAATCCTACATTTTATCTCGTCTCAGCATCTTCACCTTGTAAAAATCGTTATAATTTCTCCAAAAAGAAGAAGAAAAAAAAGATAAATTAAAATAAATAATTAAATAATTTATAAAAGATTTTAATTATTAAAAATTTAAATAAATAGCGAATTAATTAATTAATTATATTTATAGATTTTCTGTTGACACATTTCTTTGTAAAGCAAATTTAATTTCAAGTTTTAAATGCATTTATGCGGCGAAAGTAATTAAAATTTTAATTATCTTTACTGAAGTTTAATCATAATTAAAATTTTAAAAAAAATAATGATAATTAGTTTTAATATATATAGGCCTATATATTTTTTTAAATGGAAGAAAACAATAAATTATTCTCGGCTTTGAAATTGTTTTTTCCCCCTGTAAATATAGTTGAAAAAAAAAACAATTTCGTTTCGGTCTTAAATCTTTGTTTCATGACAATTTCCACAGTTTCTGTATTGAATTCTATCATTGAGGCTAGAGACTTACCTTTTTTTTTATTCTTTTCTTCCCTTTTTCCCCTCTCTTTATTCTTTTTTTCCCTTTTTTTTTCTTATTTTTTCCCTACAGAACATTGCTATTGACACTGAAGAACAAGCCAACCTTGCTAAATGTTTGCTTTAAAAATGCAGCCAAACTGTTATTTATAGAAATATTTAGGAAAAGAACGCAATTTTTTAAGGGAATTTCTATTCTTTTAGCGAAAAAATTTACAATTTTCTCAGTAAATCGCGCGAAAATATCCCCTTCCGTTATATCTCCCACGTAGCCCGAGTGTGTCTTTCTTATTGAAAAATCAAAATAAAATATTAAATATATATATATTTTATTATTTTCATACATTTTAAGAGGAAATTTTTTTTTATAAAACGTTTTAAAATTAATTTCTTGAGCGTAGGATGTCATCTCTACCACGTCTCCAACATTGAGAGTAACACTTTCTTATTGAAGAAATCGAAATAAATTGTTAAAAAATATAAATTTAGCATTATTTTTTTAATGTTTTTAAGCGTAAAATTTAATATAAAAACGGTTAAAATTAATAAAATCCTCGATTTTAAGACTAAATCCATTGCATTTAATTATACAAGTTGCGCCTTTATAACTCTCCCTTTACTGGGCGAATATATCTTTCCTATTGAAAAAAAAATTAAAATAGAATGTTAAAAAATTATATTTTCTATCATTTTCAATTGAAAATTTTACTATAAACCCTGCTAAAATTAATAAAAATCCCGAAATTTAGTGACATTCAATTTACATACTAAGTAAGTCTCACGTGTATATCTTTCCCTTTACTAGTCGAGTACACCTTTTTTTCTTTGAAAAATAAATAAATAAAACTTTAAAAATCAATATTTTCTATCATTTCCAATCGAAAATTTTACTATAAACCCGCTTAAAACGAATAAAACCCCGATTTTAAGGCGAAATTTAGTGCCATTCATAAGTTACAAACCACGTGTATATCCCTCCCTTACTACCTTTCCCATTGAAAAAAATAGTATAAAAAGCTTAAAAATAAATAAGATTACTATTATTTTTAATTTTTAAGCCATTTTTATTATTAAAAACGTCTTAAAATTAATGAAATCTTTGATCTTTTCATACAAAAAAAAACAAGAAAAATAAACAAGGTTTAACGACTTTATGTTATTAAAAATCACATATTTTTAGTAAGAAGAAGCTTTAAAAAAATAAAAAAAATAAAAAAAATAGAAATTTAGATTGATTTTTAAATATTTTTTTATAAAGGAAATTGCATCGGACATAATTAGAAATTTTTAAAAAGTCAAAAAAAAAAGTAAAAAATTTCTAACTTTTCAGTCGAAAAAAAAGAGGAGAAAACGTTATAGAAAGAAAGAAAAACAATGATAAATGATGTTTTGTTATACTGCAAATAACTGTCACTTGTTTCGGATGGCTACACTTAGAACACAACTTTTCTCTTTTTGTGTGAGTTTAGTAAAGAGAAAAAACTGTCCAACCCCCTTTATACCGCTTTATATATATATATAAAGCGTTATATAGGGGGGTTGTAAAGTTGTCTTCCCTCTAGAGAGATTTAGAAACACATTCACGTGCTGGATTGGAAACCATATTAAACGGGATCTATCACTCAATATAAGGAAAACCCCGATATTGATCGATTTTTCTTTCTTTTTTAAAAAAGAATTCCTACCTTTTGACTACGAAAATCGAAGAATGAGACGTATAAAAGCCAATTTTCATCAATTTACCACGGGAATTTTCTTTTCTTCTTCTTAAAAAACCCCCCAGTATAAAGCATCTCGAACGTGATTTATATTAAATCATCCCTCCTGTGGTTCACTTTTTTTTCTCTCTCTTCTGACGTCGTTAAACTACATTGTGATGTAACACATAGAAATAATAAGAGAATTTAATTGTTTAGACATAAAATAAAAACACTAAAATCTTCATTAGAAACAGCGTTGAACACGTTTTAATATACGTCAACCCTTTGATGTAATGTGACGTTTTCGATGTTATTAAACTTCGATTGTGACGTATATATGACGTAATTGACATATATGGTAGGAAATTTAATTATTTAGTAATAAAATTGATATATTTTTATATAATTAATGTACTATAATCTTAATTAGAAACGTCATTGAATAAGATTTAACGTAAATCATCCGTGGGTGTGATGGAGTTTAATATAGCTAAACTTTAATTATGATGTAAGATATTATATAATTTACGTAAAAATAAGAAATTTTAATTACTTAACGATAAAATAAATACAATTTTATTAAATTTAAGCTAAAATTTTCGATAGAATCAGCCACGAACACGATTTAATATAAGCCACTTCTAGACGTATGGTGACCTTTTAATGTCATTAAACCTTAATTATAACGTGATATATAATGCGATCGACTTAAAAAACGAGCAATTTAATTGTTTAACAATAAAATAAACACAGTTTTGCTTCGTAAAAAGACTAAATTATTCGCTAGAAACAGCTTGAACACGGTTCAATATAAGCTACCCTTAGACGTAAGGTGACATTTTAATGTCATTAAAACATGATTATAATACAATATAATTATAATTAACTTTAAAAATTAAGCAACTTAATTCTTAAACAATAAAATAAACATAACTTTATTAAAATTAAATTAAAAATTTTCGCTAGAAACAGCAAAGAACAGGGTTTAATATAACCCATCTCAAGACGTAAGGTGACATTTTAATGTCATTAAACCTTAATTACAATTTAAAATATTGTATAATTTACTTAAAAAACAAGAAATTTAATTGTCGAATAATAAAATAAACACAAATTTATTAAGTTTAAGCTTAGAATTTTCACTAGAAACAACGAGAAGAAAAGGGAGGAGGGAAAAAGTAACAATTTATGTACTTAAAATATATCAAAATTCAATTAAAATTACGATTTAAACTATTAAGTTTTATAAAATATTTTCGTCTTAAAGATTATTTAAAGGAGTGATAAACTATTTGATAAATTTCCTCCAGAGTTTAACTCTTATCTACCTTTTAAAGAAGCCAAAAAAAAAGGAGAGAAGAGAATTTTCCATGCACTAATTTTCAGAATCGATCCACTCAACAAGAAAGCAAAAGGAGAAAAAAAAAATTAAAAAAATAAAATAAAATATTTAATTATACAATATTAAAAATGAATATTTAATTTTTATTTAAATATAAATAAAGTTTAAAAATGCATTTTTTTTAAATTAGTAATTTAAGTGTTTGTTTAATTTTGTTAAAGAAAATAATACATTAATTTTAATTTCTTACAAATTCATTTTAATCTTAATTATCGTCAATAATAAATTAAATCAATTATATTTTCGTATATTTTTCTATTATAAATTAATTAAGTTTTATCATTTTATGGTGGGGTTAAATACGAATTTCGTCTCCGTTAAATTGCGACTATTTATAATTTATTTTATTTTATTCTTATTTCTCTGAAATTATTTTTATAATACATATTATTCCTTAAAAATTTCTAAGAATTCTATAGAAGTTACATTTAATTTCTTAAAATCCGTTTTAAAATTCTAAAAATTCCTCAAAAGTATAATTTTCTTCCCTATAAATTCCTTAAAATTTCTAAAAATTCCCTACAAAACATAATTTCTTTTCTTAAAATACAACTTCCTTGCTTAACAGTTCCTTAAAGTTTCTAAAATTTCCCTAATTTTCTCCCTTAAAATTTCTAAAATTTCCCTAAGAACATAATTTTCTTCCTTAAAGTTTCTAAAATTTTCCAAGAACATAATTTTCTTCCTTAAATTTCCCCAAGAACATAATTTTCTTCCTTAAAGTTTCTAAAATTTCCCAAGTACATAATTTTCTTCCTTAAATTTCCCAAGAACATAATTTTCTTCCTTAAAGTTTCTAAAATTTCCCTAATTTTCTCCCTTAAAATTTCCCAAGTACATAATTTTCTTCCTTAAAGTTTCTAAAATTTCCCTAATTTTCTCCCTTAAAATTTCCCCAAGAACATAATTTTCTTCCTTAAAATGTTCCTAAGAACATAATTTTCTTCCTTAAAATTTCCCCAAGAACATAATTTTCTTCCTTAAAATTTCTAAAAATTCCCTAAAAGAGCACAACTTCCTTCTTGAAATTTCTCAGAATTCTTCAAGAAAAACCATTATTAAATAACGATTTTANTTTTATCTTAATTAAATTTAACAGTGTTTTATTTATTTATAAAGTATTAATGAAGGAAAATAGGAAAAAAATAAAACTAAGAAAATAGCAAAAAAGTGGGATTTTGTGAAGGAAAATGAAAAGAAAGTGGGATTTTGTGAAGGAAAATAGCAAAAAGGTAGGCTTTGCTGAATAAAAATAACAAAAAAGGAAGATTTAGTAAATAAAAATAGCAAAAAAGTGAAATTTTGTGAAGGAAAATAGCAAAAAAAAAGTGAATTTTTGTGAAGGAAAATAGCAAAAAAGTGAGATTTCGTGAAGGAAAATAGCAAAATGAGTAGGATTTGGTAAATAAAAATAGCAAAAAACGTGCAATATCGTGAAAGGAATTAGCAATAAAGTGAAATTTTGTAAATAAAAAAATAATAATAATAACAAGAAAAATGGAATTTTAGGAAGGAAAATAACAAAAACAAATAAGAAAGATGTAATAATTTTTTTTTCTTTAAATGTAATAATTGAAACAACATTTAATCAAAATATAAATTTAATTCGAACTAATTGTTGTTAAATCTGTCTTTTCTATGATTAATTAATTGAGATATAAACATTTAAATTCGATACAATTTGTAATTTATTTTATAAATCTACAAATGACTATTCCATTGTCACTAATTGGATTTTCTGATGCTAAATCCTTAACTTTTGAAATTTAAATATAAATTAACTATTATAAATGACATTTATATAAAGAATTGTTAATTTTATTCATCTTTTTTTCTATCGCCATTAATCTTTTCTTTTACTATTTACGACTTTTGTAGCGTGTTTTTATGTATTAAAATGTACATAAATTAATTTTTTATGCGGAATTTTTAAAGAAAACTAATTATAAAAAGATGTAACAATTAATTAAACGGTATTTAGCGCTTAATTATTCAAAATAAACGTGTTTAAATGGGCATAAAGTGATAGAAAAAACCTATTAAATATATTTAATTTTTTTTCGAGCTTAATTAATAATAATTAAGGCTAAACCTCTGAACGACGGACACTGACGAAAATGCAAAAAAAAGGCCGCTATTAGAAGGTTATTTAAAAAGTTCCCGAAAAATGGCTGCTATGTAAATGTGACCGTTATTGGGAGGTTATTTTAATACATTTAAGAAAAAAAATTTCCGAAAATGGCCGCTATTTAGAGGTGATAGCAATTGAAAGGTTATTTAAAAAGTTCCCGGCTTGCTGCTATGTGAATGTGGCCGCTATTGCGAGGTTATTTTAATACATTTAAGAAAAAAATTTCCGAAAATGGCCGCTATTTAGTGGTTATTATATATGCATTAGAAAAAAATCTAGAAAAAAACCGGCCGTTATAAACGGGAAGTTATTTTGCATGCATTAAAAATGTTCCTGGAGAAAATGTCCACCAATTAGAGGTTGGAGAAATTCAGTAAACGTGAAAATAAACACGTTGTATCGAATTTACGTATATTTATTGTAGGAGATCAATTTGCTAAAATGATAAATTGCAAATGGTTATGAATGACCCCCCGATTTTGCGCGGTTTATTTAAGTTTATATCTGTGCAATTCATCAATTTATTACAGAGCCAAAAGCCGTATTTAATGCCAGTAACGAGGATAACGGCATTTACTCGCTAATTCTTATAAAATATGAACTAATTTCCCAACTAAATTTGTTAAACATTTTATTAATTAATGTAGTTCTAATGTTAAATTTAATGCCTAACAGCAATTTTCATCGAGTCACACAAACAACTACGAGTTCCGGTTTTGTTTATAAATTATAACAAGGATTAAGTTTAAATATATTCGGGTCGCGAATTTATTCGCGATTTATTGTAATTAAGTGTAAAAAAAAATTTTATCGTGAAATTAGCGTAGAGCCGCGATTTAAAGCGTAACTTAAACGTATATAATCGAGCATAATTAATGTAAATTAATGTGTTGAGAAGTTAGTAAATTCTAAATATAATAGGCTAGATGACATGCAGATAAGGGCCTCGCATTATGAGTGTATTATAGTTTAGGGCCTCGCGTATATCTTGGTGGAGAGGAAGGAACACGTGTGTTCCTCTCCACCAAGCCAGCAGTATATCCAGCCTTGCTCTGTGATGAAACTGAAGTGACGTTGAATCGACTGCAGAGTTAGCACAACACTTGAATAACTTCTGCTTCTCTAAAGTGTTCCAGCTGTTCTGTCATCCCGCGGGAAAAGTAGTAGTAATAGTGGGAGTTGGTAAATTCTAAATATGGCAAAATAGAAGTAATATTAAACTAACTGCATATAGTTATCGAACTAGATGCATACCATCAATGAACTAATCAAATCAGTGAACTAACTGCACACCATTGAACTAATTACACCACTGAACTAACTGCACTCCACTGAACTAATTTCATACTATCATTGAACTAACTGTACACCATTGAACTAACTGCACCACTAAACTAACTGCACACCATTGAACTAATTACACAACTGAACTAACTGCACACCATTGAACTAATTTCATACTATCATTAAACTAACTGCACACCATTGAACTAACTGTACACCATTGAACTAATTACACCATTGAACTAACTGCACCACTAAACTAACTGCACTCCACTGAACTAATTTCATACTATCATTGAACTAACTGCACACCACTGAACTAACTGTACACCATTGAACTAACTGCACATTATTGAACTAATCACATCACTGAACTAATTGCAAACAAACTTAAACTAAACATACAGAACAGCCCAATTTGGCTATCCAAGCGCAGTTATTAGCATTGGGCACGATTCAATGGCACTTCAGTGCACCACCACACAGACAATTATATTTAACTCCGAGCCATTTATTAAAAAGATACGAATTTTTTTTTGGTCCTTTTTTTTTGTTTTTTCTAGTGGATCGATTGGAAAATCTGCACTTAATTTCTCCCAATTTATAAAATTTATTGTCATAAATATTACAATTTAATCATTTTATTTGCTATTTATACAGGGCGATAAGCAGGAATCCTCTCGGATAAAGATTAAATTATGCCCCTAAAAATTGTCAAAGGTAATTTGCCTTTAGAGAATTGTTTAGTTAAATTATTAAAGTGGATCGTAAGCCATCCTTTTCGTATAAATTTCTAATTTATACGAAAGAGATGGCGATCGGAGACGATATCGTAACATTAAAATCAGATAAAGATTAAATATTTAATGTGAAAATCCTGCAATAATTCAGATTTAATTCGTCCAAGCTCCAAACTTGATTATATTTTTTCTTTCCTTCCTCTAAAGGAAAATTTCATTTAAATCTCCACGATAGAGAGAAAAAAATCGCATTAAAATACATTAAACTTGAACTTGAAAGTTGAATTTATAGAATTTTAAATTTTTATTAACTTAAAAATATAAAATATTACATTTAATTAATTAAAATATTACTTCTTAAGCATTAAAAATGATCTTAAATTAAATTAGAACGGAACGAGTTAATTATGATAACAATTGAATTAATTGTAATTTATTGTAATTAAAATTAAACTTTTATAATTATTATTTTTTCTAAATGTGTTTCGTTGGCTTTAAAATAGGATCCTTAAATAATTCAATTAGGATATTTTCCTGTATTTTTAAGTGAAATTTCATGTGAAATGCGCTAGTTTGTTGCAAGAACAGTCGGATAAATTATATTTTTCCTGGTTTTTCCCTTGGATTTTTATGTAAAATGTGCGAATATATATAAAGGATATTTGCAAAATAGGATCCTTAAATAGTTAAATTAAGATATTTTCCTATATTTTCGTGCAAAATTTTACGTTAGATGAGCTAATTTTCAGCATGAAACATTAGACAAATTATATCTCTCCTGTTTGGGCTGCAATTTAAAAAAAAAAAATACCGGAAATCTATAAATTCCCATTGTCTGTCTGACTGTCTGTCTGTCTTTCCTTAATCTCGAGAACTGTGTTAAATAAATGAAATTCGAGACCAGGTTCGAAAAGAATAGGAACGGTTGATCCGAAATAGTAAATACGTTAATTAATACTGTAAAACCTGCTTAAACCGGAATCGCACAGTATCGAAAAATCTTCCGTTTTGAACAGGTTATTTTTGTTTTAAACATAAAAACTGTTCCTATTTAAACATATTTCCGTTTTAAACAGGTTTTTATTTAACATTCTAATGAATTTTCCGAATATTAGAGAATCTCGTTTTGTTAGGGTTCCGTTTTAAACAGGTTTTACCGTAAAACATCCATTTTTTCCCCCCGTTATTCTAACGGAAATTGGAAATATGAATGCGTTAGAAGCATTTGTTTCCCCATTCGAATTTTATTTCTCTGTTTCTGTTCATGCGTTTAATTCTTCTTCAATAAAGGAAAATATAAGACGGCGAAAGAAAAAGAAGAAGAAGAAGAAGAAGATTAAAAAGAAAAAGAAACAAAACAGTATCCAGACAAAATCTACTCGAGGTGTAACTACCCCCTCCGAATAAGATGGAACTGCTGATCAAGTTGTTCATTTCTTCCTGAGGGTTCTTAAGAGAGAATATCCTGCAGCTGTACCATCTCCACTCCAAGAAAGACAAGATTTTTATTTTATTTTTATTCTTTATTTTAAACATTAACAATTTTTAAAGAGTTTAATTGCCAAATTACAAACTTCTGAGTGATTTTGTACCGAAAAATCTATATAAATTATCACACCGAAGTGATTAGAAATGTTGTATTTATTTCTGATAGAAAAAAAAATCATTTTTATTTCCAGGATTTCTGTTATTTTGTTTGGAATTTTTATATATTTAATGAGATAAAGCACGAAACAACAAGATAATAATGTAATTTAATTAGTTAAGGATCGTATATTCGCCCTTATTACATAAAAAAGTCAAAGGAAAACAAGGAAAAAAAGGCAATTTATCCGACGGATCTCGTTGAAAATTTAAGCTTTTAACATAAAAATTTGGCACTAAAATAACCTCATTTAATTATTTAAGGATCATATTTTATACATATTCGCTCATTTAACAATCAAAATTCCCAATAAAAATATAATTATAATTAAAGAAAACAGTTATATAATGTTATATCAATTAATAAATAAGGTAGAAAATAAGGTTTACTACTTTGATTATTTACAGGGGTAGACGTATTTAAATTAATGCAGTTAAGGAGTTAATGTAATTAAATAAAACTCGATATTATTCCCTCGAGCGCTGTATAAATAATAAAATTAGTTAATTAAATCAGTTAAAAGTTATTTTATTTACACGAAAATAATTTGTATAAATTTAGAAATTTTCTAAAAGTTTATTTCGAAGAAGGAAAGAGAATAACGAAGACATTTTATATTCCTTCCTCGCTAAAACCCGTCTAAAACGAAACCTGAATTAAATGGACACCTGAACGGAAAGAATTCTTCGAAACGGGGAGATTTTCCATGTTTTAAAAATCTGTTTAGAACGGACACCCGTAACATGTTTATACAGGTTTTATTGTATAAGAATTCTTTAAAATAATTACAGTCGAACCTCGATTTAACGCCACTCGTTCTCCGAAACTGGCACTAAAACGAACGTGACTCCGATTGATTGAAGGAATAAGGGTAATCGGCAAAAGAGAGGGATTTCTATGGAAAATTGGCTCACGTTTAGTGTTAGTCACGTGAAGAAAACCCAAAAACCAAGTGTCCAACCGGTTGTTCGGGCGCAAACCCGCAAACCAGCCGTGGATTTTTCTGGGTTTTTAGGTTAGTAACACATAATAGGAGACAGTTTCTCATAAAAAGTTCTCCAGAGAGACACACACACATCTCCCGCGAGTTGTGTTGCCGCATACAAACAACAACAATACATTGATGAAGATTTTTCATTTTTGTTTCATCCATGCTTAACTTTTCTGTTCTTTATATTTAGTTCATTGTTCCGGTTTCATTAGTTTTTTTTTCCTTTCCCATTGTTTACGAGCCCCCTTCAATTTTTTTTAATTGTTTCTTTCGCTATCGGACTCCTCTTTTAGTTCTTTCTATTGTCTTCTATTTAATAGATATCGATGTTAACTTATTTTAATGTAGAGGGATGCTAAACATATGTGTTTCGGAATATTTTCATTTAATTTTAAAAGAAAAAGATAAGATACAAGCGGAAGCAACGAACTTCCTCGTTTATCATAACAGCTTACACCAATCTCTTCTGTAATATATATTAGAAGGTACAGTACACATTAACTTATTCTATAATCAAAAACTTTACTTATTTCTTCAATATTTAACTAAAAAGTAATGTAGTCAAACCTCTACATAGCGCAACCCGCGTATAGCGCCAATCACCAATAGCAATTGATATATCTGAATCATCGAATATAAGATTCTGTATTGACTTTCGAACTCCCACATCTCAAATTGTTAATTTAAATAAGTTCTTTTTGGCTTCAATTTTCGAATTGTAGATCTATCTATAAACTGCCGTTAGCATCCATCCGTCTGTCTGTCCGGCCTTCCTTAATCTCGAGAAAGGAGTAAGATAAGCAAAAGTCGAAACCAAATATGGAAAGAATGGAGACAGTATGCACCCCCCCATCGACTATATACGAACTTTCGGTTTAAACAGAAAGTCACGTGTATTCAATTCAAAAATTTTCTCTGATGTTATCGGGAAAAGTATGATTTACAGGGGCAATACACTACTAAAATCGAGAGCGTATACAGTCGACCCCCTATAACACTGTTGATTATTCCGTTTTATATGAATTCCACGTTGTACGAGTCACTTAGATTTTACAAATACATGAGCCGTTCACAGCCCGGCACACGTATTTGTAAAATCTAAGTGAATCGTACAACGTGGAATTCATATAAAACGGAATAATCAAAAGTGTTATAGGAGGGTCGACTGGGTATTATTATTATTTTTTTAATTTTTGTTCGCATCGTTTTAAATTCTTCGATTTAGCACCGATTTCGGAGTCGAACGGGTGTCGTTATATCGAGATTGTCTACACACACATACACACACATATATACTGTATATATAGGCCTATATATCGCTACAGATTTAAGCAACTCAGCAAGGAATCTGAAGAGCGTAACCTACCTTCATCTAACGGCATTACGTGGAAAATAATCTTATAAAATATTATTTTTAGAATAAAACAGAATATATTTTCTATTTTTATATCGTAAATAAGTTCTACTTTAAAAAAAAAGAAAAAGAAATAAGTATAATTAACCGGATGTGGCTTGGTTTTTTTTGTATGAATGATGCTGCGATTCTTCCACCTGCTTCACGTCCTCATCTTTAACATAAAAATCAAAAAAACAATCGGAAACAAAAAAATCTGAAGGAACAAGAAAAAAACGGAAGAAACAAAGAAAAAATTCCACCGTGAAGTGTGTGTTTATCATCTTTACTGTGTTCTGTTTGCTTTGTCCCTTTGTTAAGAATAATACTTAACACGAAGAAGAAGAAGAAGAAGAAGAGAAGCTTAAACAAGACTGTGTTTCGCGTGTTTTTTTTTAATTCTTATGCCCCGAATCTTCAGAAATTGATAACGTAATAAAGTAAAACGTAATTAATTTTTTTAAGTAGAGAAAAATACTTATAAAATTCTATAACAAATAACCAAGCGATGCTAATGGTAATCGATTAAATTGTAAGCAAAGTTCAAACCCCTTTTGAAGCATTTTAAAAGATTCTGGATTGCTGACAAATGACATTGATGGATGTAGTTTGGTCTGCTTAAGAAATAATTTACGNGCATCACCCACATCATACAGTTTTCTATTTAACTTACGCCCCATTCTCACTTATCCTTTCAGCATCACCCACATCATACAGTTTTCTATTTAACTTACGCCCCATTCTCACTTACCCTTTCAGCATCACCCACATCATACAGTTTTCTATTTAACTTACAAAGATTTCGTATATAAACCCTTAGATGTATTATCCTGTCAGACATTTTTTTTTTACCTTCCCTTCCTCCCTCCCTCCCTCCCTTCCTTTATTATCATTACTGTAATTCTATCAGATTGTATCATTCGATAGTATATTGCTTAATGGAATTTAATTATTTTTCAATCATATTTTCGTTTGTTAAATTGGTGAAGAAATTGAATTTTTCGTCAGAAAAAATTCTATTAATAATATAAGTGAGTTTATATTATTAATTACGTGCGCGGTTCCCTCCCCCAGTTTCTCTCTTCCTCCCTGTTTTGTGTACAATGATGCGATGTACTTTTGCCAAGCCCCTCGCCTTTAATTACGTGTACAATAGTTGATGGACCTCCTAAATTGGATTGGGTTGGATTGATGGGATAAAGCAACCAAACACACGGGAAATCTTCAAAGGGGTGGTGCCTCCTGGGAGGATTAAATATGGAAAAATGACCCCTTTTTAGGTGTTGGGCACGTGAAGGAAACCGGGAAAACTCGTTGTTGAGAAGTGAACACGCGTTAATGTAATTAAATAAAACTCGATATTATTCCCTCGAGCGCTGTATAAATAATAAAATTAGTTAATTAAATCAGTTAAAAGTTATTTTATTTACACGAAAATAATTTGTATAAATTTAGAAATTTTCTAAAAGTTTATTTCGAAGAAGGAAAGAGAATNTTTCGATCCTAGAACGAAAAAATTACAAAAAAATAAATAGGATTAAAGCTCTAAAGTAACGTGTCTCTGCACCGTCGCATCACATTTTTTTTTCAAAAATGACCCCTTTTTAGGTGTTGGGCACGTGAAGGAAACCGGGAAAACTCGTTGTTGAGAAGTGAACACGCGACTAACTACTTGTGTTCATTGTTTTATCTACTCGTTTATATGTGGGCACGAACCCCTTCCCCTCATACACTGAAGAACGAGTTAAAAAACGTGTTTCAATGATACTCTAATCACGTGACTAGTGTAATACCACGTAAACAATTCCTCGATCCTCCCCCCAGTGTACAACAGTATACTTTTTGCGACCCTCCTTAAACTGTACACGTAACTAAAGAACGTAACCTGAGTAATTTGCAATGTTTACAATTGTCAGACATTTTAAAGCATTTTAATTTACCTGTTATTGTCAAATTCGCTAGAGATCTTTTGAAAATCTCTTAAATTGATGAATTTATGTAACGATTATTAAGACAGAAATTTAATTATAGAGTTTATTAAACAATTATTTTCCCTAACTCTTTAGGTTATCTGACAGGAAGCGTATACAAAGATTACGCTCTGATGAGAAATGGCTTCCCTGCAGAAAGTATATCTAATGGTTCTGTTGTGTTGATTAAGACACACGAATGGGGACCCGCAGCTAGAAAAAAATACGACAAAGCTATATTATTAATTAGAGAACCGTATGGTGCACTACTAGCGGAATTTAATAGGAGAGCAGGAGGACATTTGGGTCACGCATCACCAGAAAAATTTCGCAGAGGTAAAGGTGAGTTTACTCACTAAAATCACACTCATTTCCATTGTTTTTTTCCTTCCAGTTAAGTTATATTTTTATTTATCCTTTCAGAATCACGCCAGTGGCGCGTTATGGCTACGTGGGGCCCTGCGAATTTAAATTAGGGGGCCTCATGTACAGTGTCGACTTCGGACATTTCTTTAGGGGAAGTGTTTTTTTTCTAATAAAAATTGGTTTGGGGTCCCCTGTTGTTGGGAATCGCCCTTTTTTTGCTCGTAGGATAACGCACCACTGCATCCATCACATCTATTTCTTTTTATAATTTTATCTGCTACGTTCTATTTATCGTTTCAGTATCATCCATGTTTCTACTATTTCTAGCTGGGCTGCAAATTACAAATTGCAGACCTATACATTCCCACTGTCAGTCTGTCTGTCCTTCGTTAATCTCGAGAACTGAGTAAGATAGATGACCGGCATGACTCGATTGTTATCGGGAAAAGTATGATGTACAGGGGCAAGACACCACTAAAATCCAGACCAGATATGGAAAGCTTAAGGCTCCTGAGACCTGATTAACTACATATTAACTTTTGGTCTGGACCAGAAGTCAAGAGTTTTTTTTAATTAAAAGATTATTAAAAATTGTAGCCCGGCATTGTGACTATGTCACAATAAATAATTGCTTGTTACGTTCTTTTTTATTTGTCATTTCAGCAACATCTGCATTTCTAATGTTTTTTAGTTACGTCCCATTCTCACTTACCCTTTCGGCATCACCCACATCATACAGTTTTCTATTTAACTTACGCCCCATTCTCACTTATCCTTTCAGCATCACCCACATCATACAGTTTTCTATTTAACTTACGCCCCATTCTCACTTATCCCTGTTACTTTTCATCTTCATTTATCTTTACAGTGTGGAGGAATTACGTGGCAATACAGACTAAAGCGTGGATGAACACCGTACTGGACTGGTTAAATTTCGAGGGACCATTACACATAATCCGTTACGAATATTTCGTGCAGAACCTATCATCCGAGCTGTCTAAAGTGATGAAATTCCTCAATATAACGGTACCATGGTCCACTTTCCAATGCGTTCTCAGGAATCGCGATGGAATCTTCCGACGTTCGAAGAAGGAACTGAAATTCGAACCGTTCGATGCCTCTATGAGAAGAACAATCGACAGGTATAATGACATCGTCAAGAAGGCCATAAAACTGCATTTTCAAGGCGTTCGAGTCGATTTGGAACATTTAACAACGCAAAATAGGACCGACTTCGATCGAAATGAAACAATTTTCGTTACCACGTGACCCTCGTCTCCTCTCTTATTCTTCCTCCTCCATCCCCGCTCCGACGATTCTTCCATACAAGAGACTATTTTTAAGTGTTACGTCTCTACGTTTAACGAATACGACAACAGGTACACTAGTCGCCAACGAAAGGTGGCCATTTTTAAATAATCGAAGGAGTAACGTAGGCTTAAGTGTAGGAAATTTCGATCCTAGAACGAAAAAATTACAAAAAAATAAATAGGATTAAAGCTCTAAAGTAACGTGTCTCTGCACCGTCGCATCACATTTTTTTTTCACCATCCCCATCCTCTCTCTCTCCTCCATCATCGCCATTATCTTGATATAAAACACGCCGAACCCCGATTTAACGAATTCGATCGAGAATGGCGCTAAACCGAAGCGATTTCGAGTCTTGGGGGGTTATGTGTGTGTTCGAGTCTTGTGTTCTCATTTCACGTGATTTTTGGTGATAATACAAAGGGGACACACGTGCATTCGGCGCTATATCGAGGTTTCATTGTATACAATATAAAAATGATAAATTATATATATATATATATATATAATGTGATGTTTTCCATGGGAATATATTTAATTTCTAATATCACGTTTTAGAATATTCTAGACAAGAATTTTTTAATAATAATAAAATCAAATCGAATAAAATAGAATTAATTATTCTGTAATTTTTATTTACTTATTTACAATTAATAAATTTTGAAAAAAAAAATATTTAGATTTTATTTGTTTTTTAATTCGCGAAATTTTATATATTTAATCATTTAAAAATAATAAAATTATATTATAATAATGGCGATCATTATTATTATTATTATTTTTATTTTTATGTATATCCCTATTGTATTGTTTAAATGACGATTTTAATAAAATACTTATTTTAAATTACGGCGTAGAATATTTTTAACGCGAATATATTACATAAACTAGAAGGGGTGGACCAAAAGTCGGTTAACCGAGATGTATTATTTCAAAGGTAAATATGTTAACCGACTTTTGAACCACCCTGTATATCAGGAGTAAGTATTGTATGTAAAAGCAGACATTTCTGTGTAACGAATCCATCAGTTTTATCCCCCGAAATTACCCTATAATCGGAGTAAATACGCGATAAATTCTATCAAAATTTCCCTTTTCTACTGACAACCGTATTAAAATCTCCCTTTCTGGTGTCATATCTGCTCAAACGCTCTTACTGTAGGTTATGAGGGCCGAAAGTCACTCATATACCCCTATTTTTCGAGGATAATATCGTGGGTTTATGCCTTAGAAGTGTATAGTACTCTACAACCAATAATCCTAGTATCGATACAGGGCGGTCCAAAAGTCAGTTAACCGGGTATGTTTGTAAAGAAATTTGGCTTTAGAAACAAAGTAATACATCTCGGTTAACTGACTTTTGGTCACAGGGAATAGAGGGCGATCGGGAGCTTGACTTTTAACAGGATAAAATTAACAGGGGAGAGCGAGTAAATTAAGTAAATTAAACAAATAAATAAATAAAGATTCAGTGTTTGTTTTTGATCCTAATTAAAATTAAATTTTTTTTAAGTGTAAATAATCGTATAAAAACACGAAAAAAAGTCTCTCTAATTAGAGGTAGGAAAAGGTCACTTTGAGGAAGGAAAAAACCTCTAAAAAAAACGAAATTTAAATGCAAATAAGCCGAGGAATGAAAGATTATAACACGAAAATAACGAGAAATGAAGATAAAGAATAGGAAAAGATGCGGGCAATACGCAGCCCAAAGAGGTTAAGGATTGGAAGGTGTGGCAAAAATAAGAGAGGGAAGAATTCAGAGGTTAACGATGAAAAACATAGACGATAAGGATAAGATACGGAGGGTGTGGCAATGTGGCGAAAGAGGGTAATAAAAACTTGGAGGTTAATGATGATAGTGTGTGAATATATGATAAGAGAATGGATTCCAGTTATGTCTCGTGTTTAGAATAATTTAATAAATATTGAAGAGGTATGATTAAAAAAATGCATTTATTCGTGTAATGATGATGATGATTTTTCTACAGAATACGGGATTATAATTAAGGATAATGGAGTTTTAATTGTTATGCATTTAAATTTTAATTAAGAGAAGTATTAAATGCATTTTTTTCTTATCTAAAATCTCGTATATTTTATAGATAAAGTAGACAAAAGTGATGCTCGTACTCATAAACGAAGAGATTCTAGCTATAGAAACTTTAATTAAATAAGCTGTAATGATGATAATGATGATGATGATGATGTATGAGGAAGACAACTCATTCATTCCCGCTAGGATGAGTCAGAAAGGGGTGATACCATTAAACCTCTGAATCAGCAATGCCCTCCGGCTGTAACATCAATTCACATAAAATGG
Organism: Centruroides sculpturatus; assembly: GCF_000671375.1. Taxonomy (NCBI): domain Eukaryota; kingdom Metazoa; phylum Arthropoda; class Arachnida; order Scorpiones; family Buthidae; genus Centruroides; species Centruroides sculpturatus. The sequence goes on from NW_019385360.1 coordinate 119,206, forward strand.
CAGAGAAAGCCATCAATATTGTTAAATTTCATAAACTTCTGGTGAAATTTTACAAGTTTTTTAAGTATATTTATCAATTTTTATGTGTATAAAATGGATGATAATCTAATTATTTCGTCACAGTTCATCCAATACTGCCATAGTAATTGACACTCGGTCGTCATGACGACATAATGCCATTAAGCATCTGCTGTCGACTCTCAAACAATGAGAAGAAGGAAATAAAAATCTTCACTTTTATCTAAATATTATTCGAATTTAATCTTTTAAATAGAAAATAGAAGATAATTTCGATAATATCTTATACAAAATATGAGAATTTCCCTGTATAAATTATATTAAAATCTCATAGAATTAATGATCATTTCTCCTTCTCTTCTTTCAATTAAATTGGAAGAGGAGAAAATAAATAAATAAATAAATTTTATCTCCATTTTTTACGCAAATAAGAGCAATTTAACTCTCGTACAAATTACAATTACTTTAATAATAATAATAATAATAAACGTGATTAAATTAGACGAAGTTAAACTCGATTTCTACACGTTAATTGCGATTAAGATGATTAAAATTAACTAATAAACGTGTGAAATATCATTAAATTAATCTTTTTTACATGAAAATTTCGTTATATATTTTCTTTTTAGCGTGTATTTTACACATCAGAACGCATTTAATAAATTAAAATGGAAGAAATTGAGCAAATTCTACCTCCTATCCATCCTATTGCTCTTGCTCTTCCATTCGTCTCTATATGAGAAAAACACATCGAAAGATAAACTTTTTCTTGAAATATCATTAAATTAATTTATTTTACATGAAAATTTAATTATATATTTTTATTTTAAGTGTTTTTTTTACACATCAGAAAGCGTTCAGTTAATTAAAATCGAAAGAATTGAGTGAATTCTAACCTCTATCCATCCTACTGCTCTTGCTCTTCCATTCATCTCTATATGAGAAAGATAACTTTTCCCCTTGAAATATTATTAAATTAATTTATTTTATATGAAAACTCGATTATATATTTTCTTTTTAAATGTTTTTTTATACGTTAGAGCGCATTTAATTAATTAAAATCGAAGAAATTGAGCAAATTCTAACTCCTATCCATCCTATTGCTCTTGCTCTTCCATTCATCTCTATAGGAGAAAGACACATTAAAAGATATTTTATTTATTTTTAAATTAATGAATTAATTTATTTTACATGAAAACTCGATTATATATTTTCTTTTTAACACGCTCTTTTACATGTTAGAAGGTATTTAATTAATTAAAATCGAAGAAATTGAGCAAATTCTAACTCCTATCCATCCTACTGCTCTTGCTCTTCCATTCATCTCTATACGAGAAAGATACATTGAAAGATAAATTTTTTCTTGAAATTCCTTTCTATCATCGATCCAATTTTGTTTTATTCATAAGGTATCACTTACTGTACATATTAAATTTTAAAATTCAAACACATTCGTAAGAAAGCTGATATCTTTACCAAGAGATGAAGTAACCTTTAATATTTTACTTGAAACTTTCTTCAAATATATAAATATATATATAATTTTCGTTTCATATACAACATCAACAAGTATTTTGTATGTTCTTTATAAAATATAATCATAAAATTTATTCAACCAAACAGATTTTATGGTAGGAAAACTAGAAAAATCATCTCCCATTTGGAGAGAGAGAAGAGGAGGAGTAAAAAAAAGGAGAGGAGGAAAAGGGAGATGAAAAATCTTTTTATTCCTTCATCCGGAGCATTCGGAAGCAATTTAAGTTTATCATTTTGCTTGGATGACAAGACAAATTGAATTGTCGAATTTGTAGATTTTGACTTAAATGCTCTTGTTTATATCAAATTCGGTTGCACGAGTTTACGCATGAACAAGTCGATAAATCAGCGAAGGAAACGTTAAAAAAATCAATAAAAATGCTTAAATAATTAATATTTCCTCCTTAAATAACGCTTAGAACACTAAATCCAGATTTTTACTGCATTAAAAATCGTAAAAACCCCGTTTTAGCGACGATTCGGAAATCGATGCTAAATCGAGTCTAGCGCTAAACCGAAGGATCTTAACGAGTGAGATTCATACACGTTTGAACCTCGATGTAGTAAACTCGTATATAACGCCAAAATGGCAAAGACATTTCGGTTAAAATAAACGATTTAGTCGAAGTATATAAGTAGGAGAGCGCGAGAGAAACAGGAAAAAAAAAGAAAGAAAAAAAAAAAAAAACATAAAGTTTGTCCAAGTAAATCCTACAATAACTATACAATTTGTAAGGATTATCTTTAAGGATCAAACAGAAGAATCGAAATTATCCATTTCCTTTCAAATTAAACTGGTTTGGAATTAAACAATGCCTATAAAAGGAAAATAGACGATAAGAGAAAGTTAGGTACTAACTAGATTGTCTTGAAACTAATGGGGTAATTTGCGATAAAAAATGCTGATTTTCTTCACAAAAACAAGAGAAAAACAGAGGAAGAAACATCAAATAAAAAGTAAGTCATTTTCCAAGTTTTTTAAAAGTAAACATAATCATTTAAGTGATTTAACATAGATTAAAAGTTAATTTTTGAAAAATGGTGCGGGTTATATGCCGATTTTAAACAGAAATTACAAAAATACTGTGTTTATGGCCAGCTGTTGCTCCGCAAGAACAGGTTATACAAAAGGTTTTAACCTCGATATAGCGATTGTATGCAGTTTCGGGTTATATACGCACCAAGACATAGCGCCGTAGTTTACTTAAATGAGTTACAATGATACGTTAAAACGAGTAGAATCGTTAACGCACCCAAAACCTCGTTATAGTGCTACTATTTCTTCGTTACTACATCGAATTTTTTCGCTAAACCGAAGAGATTCGAACGGTAATGATCAAGTACAGTCAAATCCCGATACAGTGCAAATACTTCGGTTTAACGCCACACCTGATTTAGTAGCATTTGCAGAAGCGAACGAATGGCGGCTCCTAATCGACGATGTTTAGGGTATGCGCTATATCGGGACTAAATGAAACTAATGGTATAAATATGTAAAATTATAAGAGATATTTAAAGAAATATTCCAAGAATCTCCGACATATTCCTATCGATTTTTCTATATTTAAATAAAGAAATAGATAAAAGCTAAAGATGGAAGTTGTTTATTGGTGTCAAAAGTCAGCTTTATCATTTTACTTGTCAGATAGCAGCTTAATTAATTGAACGAAATTCCCAGACTGTTACTATAAACCTTCACAAAAATCATTTAAAATTAAAATTATTTTATACAAAATCTCATAAATTCTCATCATTTTCTTAAGGATAAAGTTACAAGCTTCGATATAACGATTTTAATCATACTTTATAGGTATAAAAATCTATAATTTTACCCGTTTAATGCGTATTTTGTGTGTTCGTACATGTAAAAAAAAAAAAAAAAATGNAATATCTAATTATTCTTAATATAATGTTTTACTATATCGCCCAGAAAATTGTTTTTTGCCCCCAAAATATAAATTATTACTAATCGCCCCCATTGAGAAACACTGATATATGTTGATGTAAAATTGAGGCTGAATACCCTCTGCTCTAGATGATACAGTGTTCCTTTAATAAAATTTAAAGAAAATAATAAAATGTGCATTGTGATAGAAATGAGAAAGAGATTAATTTGTTTTTCTCAAAATAAATTTGTTTTGAAGAATCTTTTGAATTAATTTATTGAGGTATGACTTTATTAATTTAAACTTGCATTTTTTATATATTTATTTTTAATTTTCTGGAAATACATAATTCATTTTATAATAAACTAAATTATATTATACTGTAATTGTTTTTTATTTTAAATGTAAATAAATACTTTTTTGAAACAGCATAATGCTGAAGTTAAGTCCATTTCAAATTAAATATTTATGTAGCATATTGAAAGTTTCCACATCTCACAATGGAAATATTCTGATATTTATGAAGATTCCCTTATGCATAAATTTCTATATACTAAAGAGAACGTTCATAATTGCTTTAGATCTATTTTAAAAAATTTACAATTCTTCTTACAATTGCTTATTTAAAATGTATAAAATTTATAACTAAACTGTTCCAAAATAATAATAATAAATATTTTAATAAAATTTTAATATTAAAAATCACAACCCTCCAAAGGATAATATTATATAATAATAATAATTATTATTTTTTTTTTAATCGAAATTAAGCATTGTTAATCAACGTCAAAAACTTATTTTAATTAACTTTTATAACTTAAAACTCTTCTCAGTCCTTAAAATATCTTAATCATCCGCGAAACACTTCATCTATCTTCATTAAAATATAATTATTAAACAAAAATAAATAAAAAATAAAAACAATTTTAATATAATAAATAAATAAATAATTTTAAAATAATTAAAGTCGACCTTTCTAAGTAATGTAAAATAATTAATTTGGTATATATTTAATGAGTTTCGTTTTAATTAATTGTAATTAATTTTTAAAAATAGAATTTTTAAAAAAGTGTTTTTAGAGTTTGGAGCACTTGACTTTTCATTCCAGCTATCAACTGAATTTAATTTAGAATTGTTTTATAGATCTATTTAGGACAGCCTAAGGATAGAGAAATTTTTTCTCTTCTTCCTCCTCCTCCTTCTCCTCCTCCTCTTCTTCATCCTTCTTTCACCAACTTCAACAAGAGTTTTTGAAGTATCTTCCAGCGTTTTAGAAATAATCACTCTTTCAATTTACTATTTCATATAAATTTTAAAGTAAAAAAAAAGAGAGAAAATTGATAAGAGTTTTAATTTATATTAATTTACAAGAATGGTTGCTTTCATCCAGACATCAAAATTACCATCAGTTAGATGAGTTTTAATAGCTTCGTAATTAAAAAATAATGCGAGAAAATTAAAAAAATATCACATTTAAACATTAATTTTTAAATTTGTAAAATGTTTTAATCATAGATTTTTGGAAAATGAAATAAATTCTAACGTTTTTAATGCCGTTTTTCATGCATTTGTATTGAGGGAAAGTGTTATTTACAGGGGAAAATTGGCTAGATTTAGCTACGTAATTAAAAAAAATCTTAAAAAATACCTACTCTAAATTAAATTTTTCAACATATATAATGATTTTTTTTCATAAATTTTCTTAAATTTCCTCCGAAAATAGTATAGAATTTTAACATTTTTCAAGATGTTCCGAGTCATTGTATGACAGAGAAGTGTTATTTACAGGAGAAGTTCTCTAAGAATCTATGTTATCCAGTTCAAAATATGTGACTTTTTGTAATTTTTTTTCTTTTTCGAGACTTTTAAGCTAAAAGTCCTACCGTTTGAAAGTTTTCGAGTATGAAAGAAGAGGGTCGTATATTTCAATGGGCTATTGTGGCCACACCGACTATAGAAACTGAGGAAAACCAGGATAGCATGGTGACGAAACTTACTCCATCATTTTTCTACTACGTGATGTTATATTCAGTCTAAGAATATTATGTAATTCTCCTCTGCTGTATTTAAAATGTATGGAAACACGCGAAAAAAAATGCTAAAACTTTTCACTTCAAGAAATCTGAATAATCTCTTTCTTTTCAAGTGAGAAATATGAAAAATGAACTAAACAAGTGACAAAAATAGTTTCGTAAAATGATAACAACAATAGAAACAATTATAAATCTTGTACAGCGAGGCGATAAAGGTTGTAAGAATAAGATAATTTTGTTGTTTTTTTTCCTTTTCTCCTCTTAAAATCGCTTATCAAATAAAAGAAAAATATGGATAAATTTTAACAGGATATTTTTCTTTGTTTAATAATAGTAATGAGTTTGGAAGGAGAAGATAAAATATTTTATAAAAATTCAAGACATTTGCTGAGATCATAGAGTAAAAGCAGTAAATGTAAAGTTTTATGTTTGCATTTTTTCCTCCCTTCTTCTCCTTTAAAAATTGTAGCAAAAAAAAAAGTAAAAAAGTTCTGCTAACGTGTAATGTAAAAGTTTTATAGCTCTCTTATCAACGTACATTTATAGCTAGAATTCGATTATAAAACATACTTATATAAATCTTTATAGAGAAATATCCGAATTTCAAACGAATAGTTTTTATCCTGCAAATTTAATTCTTAACACACATTCGTGGTAAACCATATATATATATATATATATAATTCCCTTAAAGAATAGGTTGAATTTTATATATAAAAATGGGAATTTTTACAAGGAAAATCCATTAAAAGTTTTTTTCGAACCGCAGAAGAATTCATCTTCATCATTCTAAAACGAGTAAAGGTAAATTTATCCATCAATTTGTAAGGGATGTTTTATATACTTTACTAACTCCATATTTATAATTAGTAATTGGTGTACGTGTACGGCGATTGTGTACATAAAACTTAAAACTTTTTAATTATTATTATTATTTTCCTTCTCGTTTCTACACTCGACAGTAAAAGGGAAGATGGAGAGGAGGGGGAAAGAATATCATGGAATAGTTTCTTCTTACGTGTATAACTGCCTTACAAAAATGTTTATTGGTATTTTTATAGAAAAGTCGATTGTTTTTCTGAAAGGAAACGATTTTATATTAAGGACAAGAAATTCCATTCACTCAAATAATGGATTTTATAGCTTTGAAATCGACTTTTACAACGCCATACAGCATTCCAGGCGCCGTTTTGTATCTCTTTTTAATGCTTATGGAAGTTTTCAGACTATGGTAACGGATGTTCCTTTATTTCTCACACAAAATTATAAGAAAAAAAATATATACATTAAACTCCAGCAAATTATCTAATAATGCTGTCGGATGGGAGTGAAAAATATTACAAAATTACGACTTTCCTGTTCAATTTTTATTACAGGAAGAGCGCGGAAGTTATAATTAACTTTTTCTTTAAGAAAATAAACTGGTTATTAATATGTTTACAGGGTGGACCAAAAGTCCGTTGACCGTTACTCTTATTGGAATGTTTTAAACCAGATAAAAACAAACCTATTGGATTTTGGGTGGCCATTATGAAGGTTATACGTATTTTAAAATGACATTAAAACGTGATAAAAGTATAAATACATTGTTAAATTTTATAATGGGAAGGCTGCCCATTAGTTTGATAACGATATATGTATAGGGATGTGTAGGTTAGCCTATTAGTCAGGTAGAATGATAATTATATCAACTGAACTATTGTTTCAACTTAATATACACAAAAATACGCGATTAACTGACATTTTGAATACCTTACATTAATGAATTTATCATTACAAAAGTTAAAAGTACAGTTTCTGTTTTTTTAAGAAAAAAAATAGTGTTAAAAAGTGATAAAATTAATGATAAAAAAGTCTAAATCTAGCATAAAATTCTTGATTGCTTTGGAAGAAAATGGAGTAATTTCAGCTGCAAACGACGACCATTTGCAGCGATCTGTTTGACGCTGCAAATGTTTCTTGGTTTTTATTTTTATTTTATTTTATTTTATTTTTAACTTTTTTTTTCTAACGACTGCTTGTCTGATGATCAAATTTTTATATAAGAAAAAAGAGAAATAAAAATAAAAATAAAAAAAAAGTACATCAGCAGATGTCTGCTTTCTCACACACCTCACGAACGAACCATTTGTCTTATAGAAAACTTAAAATGAAAATCAAACCAACGATGGATCTCGAGTTATATTTACAGTTTAAAAAAATATATATATAAGAAAAAGAGGGAATATTCTAATAAAAGAAACAAAGTTTATTCTTCTATCTTACTNTTTTATTTATTTTTAAATTAATGAATTAATTTATTTTACATGAAAACTCGATTATATATTTTCTTTTTAAATGTTTTTTTATACGTTAGAGCGCATTTAATTAATTAAAATCGAAGAAATTGAGCAAATTCTAACTCCTATCCATCCTACTGCTCTTGCTCTTCCATTCATCTCTATACGAGAAAGATACATTGAAAGATAAATTTTTTCTTGAAATTCCTTTCTATCATCGATCCAATTTTGTTTTATTCATAAGGTATCACTTACTGTACATATTAAATTTTAAAATTCAAACACATTCGTAAGAAAGCTGATATCTTTACCAAGAGATGAAGTAACCTTTAATATTTTACTTGAAACTTTCTTCAAATATATAAATATATATATAATTTTCGTTTCATATACAACATCAACAAGTATTTTGTATGTTCTTTATAAAATATAATCATAAAATTTATTCAACCAAACAGATTTTATGGTAGGAAAACTAGAAAAATCATCTCCCATTTGGAGAGAGAGAAGAGGAGGAGTAAAAAAAAGGAGAGGAGGAAAAGGGAGATGAAAAATCTTTTTATTCCTTCATCCGGAGCATTCGGAAGCAATTTAAGTTTATCATTTTGCTTGGATGACAAGACAAATTGAATTGTCGAATTTGTAGATTTTGACTTAAATGCTCTTGTTTATATCAAATTCGGTTGCACGAGTTTACGCATGAACAAGTCGATAAATCAGCGAAGGAAACGTTAAAAAAATCAATAAAAATGCTTAAATAATTAATATTTCCTCCTTAAATAACGCTTAGAACACTAAATCCAGATTTTTACTGCATTAAAAATCGTAAAAACCCCGTTTTAGCGACGATTCGGAAATCGATGCTAAATCGAGTCTAGCGCTAAACCGAAGGATCTTAACGAGTGAGATTCATACACGTTTGAACCTCGATGTAGTAAACTCGTATATAACGCCAAAATGGCAAAGACATTTCGGTTAAAATAAACGATTTAGTCGAAGTATATAAGTAGGAGAGCGCGAGAGAAACAGGAAAAAAAAAGAAAGAAAAAAAAAAAAAAACATAAAGTTTGTCCAAGTAAATCCTACAATAACTATACAATTTGTAAGGATTATCTTTAAGGATCAAACAGAAGAATCGAAATTATCCATTTCCTTTCAAATTAAACTGGTTTGGAATTAAACAATGCCTATAAAAGGAAAATAGACGATAAGAGAAAGTTAGGTACTAACTAGATTGTCTTGAAACTAATGGGGTAATTTGCGATAAAAAATGCTGATTTTCTTCACAAAAACAAGAGAAAAACAGAGGAAGAAACATCAAATAAAAAGTAAGTCATTTTCCAAGTTTTTTAAAAGTAAACATAATCATTTAAGTGATTTAACATAGATTAAAAGTTAATTTTTGAAAAATGGTGCGGGTTATATGCCGATTTTAAACAGAAATTACAAAAATACTGTGTTTATGGCCAGCTGTTGCTCCGCAAGAACAGGTTATACAAAAGGTTTTAACCTCGATATAGCGATTGTATGCAGTTTCGGGTTATATACGCACCAAGACATAGCGCCGTAGTTTACTTAAATGAGTTACAATGATACGTTAAAACGAGTAGAATCGTTAACGCACCCAAAACCTCGTTATAGTGCTACTATTTCTTCGTTACTACATCGAATTTTTTCGCTAAACCGAAGAGATTCGAACGGTAATGATCAAGTACAGTCAAATCCCGATACAGTGCAAATACTTCGGTTTAACGCCACACCTGATTTAGTAGCATTTGCAGAAGCGAACGAATGGCGGCTCCTAATCGACGATGTTTAGGGTATGCGCTATATCGGGACTAAATGAAACTAATGGTATAAATATGTAAAATTATAAGAGATATTTAAAGAAATATTCCAAGAATCTCCGACATATTCCTATCGATTTTTCTATATTTAAATAAAGAAATAGATAAAAGCTAAAGATGGAAGTTGTTTATTGGTGTCAAAAGTCAGCTTTATCATTTTACTTGTCAGATAGCAGCTTAATTAATTGAACGAAATTCCCAGACTGTTACTATAAACCTTCACAAAAATCATTTAAAATTAAAATTATTTTATACAAAATCTCATAAATTCTCATCATTTTCTTAAGGATAAAGTTACAAGCTTCGATATAACGATTTTAATCATACTTTATAGGTATAAAAATCTATAATTTTACCCGTTTAATGCGTATTTTGTGTGTTCGTACATGTAAAAAAAAAAAAAAAAATGTATAATACAGTCGATCCCCCTATAACACTGTTGATTATTCCGTTTTATATGAATTCCATGTTGTACGAGTCACTTAGATTTTACAAATACGTGAGCCGTTCACAGCCCGGCATACGTATTTGTAAAATCTAAGTGACTCGTACGACATGGAATTCATATAAAACGGAATAATCAACAGTGTTATAGGGGAGGGGATCGACTGTATTACATCTTTAACATTTTTCCTTACTGTTTTTACTTATTTTGGTGATTAAAAAAAGGGAGGGGGGGTTTTAATAAGAAAGAATAAGGTGAAAATCCATATTTTCTCCACTACAATGAAACCTTTAGTTAGAAACTTATGGATATTAAGAGGACTTACAATATGTGTTATCTGTTTCAATACCTTGTCAGGTGACTTAGTTGGCATGGCAACTACTTAACATCTTTTAATCCTTGATAAATCTTCCGCATCACCGGATGACCTTCATCGTCTTCTTTTAATGTGTTATTGGATGTTTCTTACAGAAATTCTTCTAAAACTTTCGTATTGAAAGCTTTTTACCTTCCTCCCCTCCATCTTTTCCTGAAGATTTCTCGATAATGTCTTGACACTCAAGCTGATAATGGTCTTGAAAACGTAATTTTTTTCCAATGTTTAACATAAAAATTTAGCATATTAATATACAGGGTGGCTCAGAAATCAGTTAACTGCTCCCATCACCAGGAAGCTCGAACAGAATACTCAAGATACATCTCGGTTAACTGATTTTTTGGCCACCCTCAATTTATAATGTTAACTTACTTTTGGGCCACCCTTTATTTATTTAATTTTATGCTAATACGTATGCGATTGTTTAAACGACAGACTATTTTTTCCCCCATACGTTCAGTTGCGAGTTCTGTAAGAAAAAGTTTTCGTTCCCACTGCTGGGGTTTGGTTCATTTATATCTGAAAATTTGAAGAGAGTTGGTTTTAGATCCCAAAAACAGTAATGTTTTATAATGTGGAAAAAAAAAAAGATATTATTGGTATTTATTCAATAAGTTTTTTAATATATTTATTTAAATATTTTTCTTTAAGAATCAGATTTTTAAATTGAAAAACAATCAATTTAAAAATATGATTATTATTTTTTTGTTCCATTTTGATGAGATGTATTGTCAAGAAAATTTATTTTTTTAGTCAACAACATATATTCTTTTCTTGATTAATATAAATATATGTAGATAGATAGTTAAGAAATCTGTTTGAATAATTTAAATGATGATAATGATGAACTTCTGAACTTTGTTTCGATTGAATCTGTCAACGGGGAAAAAAATCCTGAAGCAGATCTTCTCAAAAAAATATTTCTAGAATGTTGACTTTAATATTACTTTGTGTATATTTGTTATCTCTGTGATGGTGTGTCTTATTCTTCCAGTAAAATTTTCTTCAGAATTGTGTAAATAACAATCTAAACGACTAATAACAGTAATAATTAATAATGATAATTAATAATAGTGGCACAGCCGAATTTCAGTTTTGCTTAATATTGTGTTTTTATTTTGTGTCGTGTTAATTCATATATAATTAATTTTTTCAATTGTTAAACTATGGTTATCCTTGAAATTGTCTTCTATTAATAATAATTATGTAATATCCTAAGATAGTAACTAAGAAAAAAAAAACAATATAGAAACATTTTAAGTATAGATTTAAAAATTTATGTAGATTATCCACATTAAGGAACAAAGAAATAAAACATGAAACAACACCACAGACACAGACACAAACATACACAAAACACACACAATGAATGAGAAAAACTGAACACGACGATGTGGGTTTGACTGGTGGCAGATCGTTTTTTATATATAATGCACTCAAAGTAATATATTATCGCAAAAATTATCTTTGAGATGAATTTTTGCTATCCTTTGCATAGCCAAAAGCGTTCGTAATGAATTATTATTTAATAAATTTAGAGCAGAGATAGCAATGTAAAAATTGATTCAATATAACTGCTGTAACGTCTTTGTTGCGTCGGAATCGACGACTGTAAGTAATAACCGTAGAAAAATCGAAACCACTCGGATTTAGATCGTCGTCTGAATCTTCTGATTTGTCCAGAAAAATATCTGAGTTGTGGGCCAAAACATTAGTCATTCTACAACTTAAAAAGAAAATATAATCCCTCTTCCTGTTTTATAACATGCCAGAAGAGAAGATAAACTTTTCCCCCATACTATGCAAAATTAGTTTTGACTGTGATATTTCATTTAATTGAAAACTTTGACTATTGTGAGAAATTTAAATATGTACAGACGACAAATTTTAATAATTTAATCAGCAAATTTAATTAACTAACTGGATAAAGAATTATTTTCAGTTTGTAATTATCTAGTCTACTTGATTTCACAATAGTCAGCTTTATTGTAAATGTTTGAAGTGTTTTTTTTTTTATTGTGTAGTTTATGCTTATTATAATTATAATTATTATTATTATTAGTTTTTTTAATTTCAACTCTGCTACGTTTTTATATGCAATTTAAATAGTCAGCTTCATAATGGAAAAATAGGAGAAGAAGAAATATATTCTTTTCAGAATGACAGCAAATTATTAAAAAAGTTATAGCGAGGAAACGTGCTTGAGTAGGAAAACATCTTCCATATTTCAGATTTTTCTTACTATCTTTTTATATAAATAATTTTACTCGGTTGTATATTTGATAAAAAGTAACTCGTAGTATGTTAAATATATAAATATTTTAAATCTACCGAATAATAAAAATTTGAAGTGTACAACATAAGGGAGAAAAGAAAGATTGGTTTCATTTCCAACAGTATCTTTCCCAATCTTTGTACGTCTAACCCAACAAAAACTGGAAAAAGTTTATAGCTGCACAGAAGAAGGTTAGTTCTTAGCAGAAACTTTTTGGAATTCTCAATGAGCTACCAAAACATCCGGATGGTTTTATGTCTCGCGCGGGAGGCACAAAGTTACGGATATACAGTCTTACAGTATTAAAGCAACCATGTCACGTATAGAAGAGAAGTCAGTTGAAATTTTTTGCCATTTTTTATATTAGTCGATTTATGGCGAAGGTTTTTCCTTTTTTTTCTTTTTTTTTAGCTTTTTCCCTCCCTTCCTTTCGATCTTTGAAAGGAATATTATAGTGAGAACGATTATCTAGATCTTCCTTCCGGTTAATGAATAGGTGCAAATTTCTTACAAGGTGGTGGGATGATAAGCAATCTGGGTAATAGACCAAAAGCAATAACCTCAATTGTGGACTATGGAAAGATGTTTGAGTTGTGTAGTATTGTGTAGTCTACTACAATTCCCTTTATTTGTACTTCTTGTGTGGTCAGCCAATTATTG
>NW_019385360.1:134281-188790 GCF_000671375.1 Centruroides sculpturatus
CACTTATCAGAAAATGAAAACGAATCAAGTCCTGCAAATGTCACTGAAATTAGTTCAGATTCAGATTCTGGTCAGAGGTGTTCATTGCTTACAACAGCATCAACTTTTCACGTCGACACAAGAACAAAGTGCATAATAGAGAAGTCAAATTTAACGATGAAAGAGAAACTGGACTTATCCATTAAACATCAAAAGAGCATAGACACTAATAACAGTAATATAAGTAAATTTAAAAGTGTGAAAGATAAACATAATACATCCAGACCCTAATCTAGATCTAATTTTTGTACAAATGGCAGCTGCATTAGAAAAAGCTTTCTCAGAATGAATACTAGTTGGATGTACTATCATTAGAACATTGAAAACCTTTTTAAGATATGTTCCTTGTATTTTTTGCTCTACGAAATAATTCATTTCTTTCTTAAGAACCTACTTTCAAAATAAAGAAAAACATAATTAATAATCAAAATTATTTCAATGTCTGTTATGTCATAATAATTGCTATTACAAGAATGTTGTTTGTCTAAACTGATAAAATTATTGAAAATTGACAGAAAACTTGAAAATAAATGGTTGTCCATTTATTTTCAAGTTTTCTGTCAGTAATTCAGTTTTGTTTTAAATCATTTGTTAATACAAAGTTATTGGTAATTTTACCAAATTACCAGTAATGTAATACAGTAGAGTCTCGAAAACTCGACCTAATGTAGACCGAAGGATGGCCGATTTTGTGAAAATGTCGGGTTATCGGGAATGGGGTTAAAAACAAATAAGTATGAGTGTTTCCTCAGAAAATACTGTACTGTACCGTACTTGTATGTATTGTTTGCTTGAGAATACAACAGAGAATAAACTGTCCAAATACCCTTAAACAATGCTTTATAAAAATAATTCAGTTTGTTTGGTAAATAATACATCATTTTCCAAAACAAGTTATAAGTCTATTTACTTTGTTAGTTCGATTATCTTCTCCTCTTTTATAAATAATGAAAAAGGGAAAAAAATTTTAAAAAAAATCGGAATTTTTCCTGTCAAAAATTAGCAAAAACAAGAGAAAAAAGGGAGGAAATTAAGCACTTTTTTTAAAAGAAAAAAGATTTTAATCAAGTGATTAGACAAACAACGAATAGATAATTAAATCCAGTTATTTTGTCTTCGTTAACGTGTTAAAGTTCAAAAAACAACTTTAATGAAGGCAAAAAAAGATTTAAAAAAAATCTTTAAAACATTAAAACTTTTTGTTTATTTAAAAAAAAGAATCTAAGGAAAAAAATGTGAATAAAACTCCCGAACTTCATGCGGTTAACGAGTCAGAAAATACAAAATTGTGATTGTAACAATGGAATATTTTTTGCTTATTTTTTAAAAACAGAAAAAATTCTATCGTTACAATCAGAAAAAATGTTTAAAATTTCTAAAACAATAAAGTTTCTACCTTTTTTTTCCTCCTCCCTCTTCCTTTATTTTAAATTCTTCAAAGAGACAACTTGTTTTCATCTATTTTCTTTTTTATCCTTTCTCTATGGATGAGGTGATGAAACATTAAAGAAGATAATGGCACACACCGCATAAATATTCTTCAAATGAAATTATTATTATTATTTTAAATTAATAAATTTTAGTTAAAAATTAATAATTTTATATATTTTTAATGCAAACTGCAGCTTAGAGCCTCGTAGCTTTACACGTATCATTATTTGGTGAAGAGAAAGGGCCTGCTCTACTTTACAGCTAGGGCCACAACAAATCTAACATTCCACTTTAAAAATTATTTTTCTGTTTTTTTTTCAATAAAAAATAAATTATTTCTTAAAATATAGTCATTAAAATGTAAATAATAAAACTAACGAACCTCTGATCACCGACGGAAAGCATAAAAGAATCGGTTGTTATTGGGAGGTGGCTCTTATTGTAAGGTGTCCTTTATTGGAAGGTGATCTTAAGAGGAAGGTAGCCTTTATTATAAGGTGTCCTTTATTGGAAGGTGATCTTAAGAGGAAAGTAGCCTTTATTATAAGGTGTCCTTTATTGTAAGGTGTCCTTTATTGGAAGGTGATCTTAAGAGGAAGGTAGCCTTTATTATAAGGTGTCCTNTTGAAACTTTACAATTCAAATTTAATAATTCACAGCAAACAAATAATTCATGACTACACTGTATATTATTATTAGATTATAAATATATTCATGAATAAATTAAATTATTTCAAAATAAATTCCTGAAAAATTTTAAATACATTTTGCTAGATAAAAATTAGTCTATTTTCAAACAATAGCTGAACAGTACATTTAAAATTCATTAAAATATGCTATAAAACTAAATAATCAGTACAACAAATCCTTATAAGAAGCCTATTGTCACAATGTTTAATTTTCTAAAGTAATGAATTCTAACTTATTTTATGAAATGATATAATATACAAAATAACTTGAAATGATAATTCACCTCCACAAATCTTTCTTTTGTTGTCTTTTAAGTGATTCTAAAGCTGAAACATCATTAATCTTCTTATTAATATATATACCAGAAATCATGAATAATTGAACAACAGCAAATGACACGATGGACAACAACAACCAATGTGGTTCTGAAATATAAAGATATTTATTATTCATAATAGTAATAAATTTCATATATCTGGTTTATTTTTAATGTTTTTTATAATTCTGATTAGAAATATTTTTAAAATTTCATGTGAGCATATTTCAATTTAATGTGGGTTTATAAATATTAGAAAATTATCTTTATAAATTAAAAAAAAAACAAATATAAATAAATAGCTTGGAAAAAATATGCTACATATTATAGATATGATGTTATATACTTCCTTTTTTTTTATCTTGTTCATAATATATGTCAGTGTTTCTCAACCTCTAACGAATCGTCGCTCCTTCAACCTAGTATCGCCCCCTTCAGTAAAACCGTTACGTAGTATCGCCCTCTTCACTACAAAATACCAATGTTGAGGGCCAAGACTAACGCCAAATTTGTACTGCATTGAATAGACTAGTGACTAGTATAATGTTGTTTGTTTAATTATTGTACAATATAACGAATAAAATATCTAATTATTCTTAATATAATGTTTTACTATATCGCCCAGAAAATTGTTTTTTGCCCCCAAAATATAAATTATTACTAATCGCCCCCATTGAGAAACACTGATATATGTTGATGTAAAATTGAGGCTGAATACCCTCTGCTCTAGATGATACAGTGTTCCTTTAATAAAATTTAAAGAAAATAATAAAATGTGCATTGTGATAGAAATGAGAAAGAGATTAATTTGTTTTTCTCAAAATAAATTTGTTTTGAAGAATCTTTTGAATTAATTTATTGAGGTATGACTTTATTAATTTAAACTTGCATTTTTTATATATTTATTTTTAATTTTCTGGAAATACATAATTCATTTTATAATAAACTAAATTATATTATACTGTAATTGTTTTTTATTTTAAATGTAAATAAATACTTTTTTGAAACAGCATAATGCTGAAGTTAAGTCCATTTCAAATTAAATATTTATGTAGCATATTGAAAGTTTCCACATCTCACAATGGAAATATTCTGATATTTATGAAGATTCCCTTATGCATAAATTTCTATATACTAAAGAGAACGTTCATAATTGCTTTAGATCTATTTTAAAAAATTTACAATTCTTCTTACAATTGCTTATTTAAAATGTATAAAATTTATAACTAAACTGTTCCAAAATAATAATAATAAATATTTTAATAAAATTTTAATATTAAAAATCACAACCCTCCAAAGGATAATATTATATAATAATAATAATTATTATTTTTTTTTTAATCGAAATTAAGCATTGTTAATCAACGTCAAAAACTTATTTTAATTAACTTTTATAACTTAAAACTCTTCTCAGTCCTTAAAATATCTTAATCATCCGCGAAACACTTCATCTATCTTCATTAAAATATAATTATTAAACAAAAATAAATAAAAAATAAAAACAATTTTAATATAATAAATAAATAAATAATTTTAAAATAATTAAAGTCGACCTTTCTAAGTAATGTAAAATAATTAATTTGGTATATATTTAATGAGTTTCGTTTTAATTAATTGTAATTAATTTTTAAAAATAGAATTTTTAAAAAAGTGTTTTTAGAGTTTGGAGCACTTGACTTTTCATTCCAGCTATCAACTGAATTTAATTTAGAATTGTTTTATAGATCTATTTAGGACAGCCTAAGGATAGAGAAATTTTTTCTCTTCTTCCTCCTCCTCCTTCTCCTCCTCCTCTTCTTCATCCTTCTTTCACCAACTTCAACAAGAGTTTTTGAAGTATCTTCCAGCGTTTTAGAAATAATCACTCTTTCAATTTACTATTTCATATAAGTTTTAAAGTAAAAAAAAAGAGAGAAAATTGATAAGAGTTTTAATTTATATTAATTTACAAGAATGGTTGCTTTCATCCAGACATCAAAATTACCATCAGTTAGATGAGTTTTAATAGCTTCGTAATTAAAAAATAATGCGAGAAAATTAAAAAAATATCACATTTAAACATTAATTTTTAAATTTGTAAAATGTTTTAATCATAGATTTTTGGAAAATGAAATAAATTCTAACGTTTTTAATGCCGTTTTTCATGCATTTGTATTGAGGGAAAGTGTTATTTACAGGGGAAAATTGGCTAGATTTAGCTACGTAATTAAAAAAAATCTTAAAAAATACCTACTCTAAATTAAATTTTTCAACATATATAATGATTTTTTTTCATAAATTTTCTTAAATTTCCTCCGAAAATAGTATAGAATTTTAACATTTTTCAAGATGTTCCGAGTCATTGTATGACAGAGAAGTGTTATTTACAGGAGAAGTTCTCTAAGAATCTATGTTATCCAGTTCAAAATATGTGACTTTTTGTAATTTTTTTTCTTTTTCGAGACTTTTAAGCTAAAAGTCCTACCGTTTGAAAGTTTTCGAGTATGAAAGAAGAGGGTCGTATATTTCAATGGGCTATTGTGGCCACACCGACTATAGAAACTGAGGAAAACCAGGATAGCATGGTGACGAAACTTACTCCATCATTTTTCTACTACGTGATGTTATATTCAGTCTAAGAATATTATGTAATTCTCCTCTGCTGTATTTAAAATGTATGGAAACACGCGAAAAAAAATGCTAAAACTTTTCACTTCAAGAAATCTGAATAATCTCTTTCTTTTCAAGTGCGAAATATGAAAAATGAACTAAACAAGTGACAAAAATAGTTTCGTAAAATGATAACAACAATAGAAACAATTATAAATCTTGTACAGCGAGGCGATAAAGGTTGTAAGAATAAGATAATTTTGTTGTTTTTTTTCCTTTTCTCCTCTTAAAATCGCTTATCAAATAAAAGAAAAATATGGATAAATTTTAACAGGATATTTTTCTTTGTTTAATAATAGTAATGAGTTTGGAAGGAGAAGATAAAATATTTTATAAAAATTCAAGACATTTGCTGAGATCATAGAGTAAAAGCAGTAAATGTAAAGTTTTATGTTTGCATTTTTTCCTCCCTTCTTCTCCTTTAAAAATTGTAGCAAAAAAAAAAGTAAAAAAGTTCTGCTAACGTGTAATGTAAAAGTTTTATAGCTCTCTTATCAACGTACATTTATAGCTAGAATTCGATTATAAAACATACTTATATAAATCTTTATAGAGAAATATCCGAATTTCAAACGAATAGTTTTTATCCTGCAAATTTAATTCTTAACACACATTCGTGGTAAACCATATATATATATATATATATAATTCCCTTAAAGAATAGGTTGAATTTTATATATAAAAATGGGAATTTTTACAAGGAAAATCCATTAAAAGTTTTTTTCGAACCGCAGAAGAATTCATCTTCATCATTCTAAAACGAGTAAAGGTAAATTTATCCATCAATTTGTAAGGGATGTTTTATATACTTTACTAACTCCATATTTATAATTAGTAATTGGTGTACGTGTACGGCGATTGTGTACATAAAACTTAAAACTTTTTAATTATTATTATTATTTTCCTTCTCGTTTCTACACTCGACAGTAAAAGGGAAGATGGAGAGGAGGGGGAAAGAATATCATGGAATAGTTTCTTCTTACGTGTATAACTGCCTTACAAAAATGTTTATTGGTATTTTTATAGAAAAGTCGATTGTTTTTCTGAAAGGAAACGATTTTATATTAAGGACAAGAAATTCCATTCACTCAAATAATGGATTTTATAGCTTTGAAATCGACTTTTACAACGCCATACAGCATTCCAGGCGCCGTTTTGTATCTCTTTTTAATGCTTATGGAAGTTTTCAGACTATGGTAACGGATGTTCCTTTATTTCTCACACAAAATTATAAGAAAAAAAATATATACATTAAACTCCAGCAAATTATCTAATAATGCTGTCGGATGGGAGTGAAAAATATTACAAAATTACGACTTTCCTGTTCAATTTTTATTACAGGAAGAGCGCGGAAGTTATAATTAACTTTTTCTTTAAGAAAATAAACTGGTTATTAATATGTTTACAGGGTGGACCAAAAGTCCGTTGACCGTTACTCTTATTGGAATGTTTTAAACCAGATAAAAACAAACCTATTGGATTTTGGGTGGCCATTATGAAGGTTATACGTATTTTAAAATGACATTAAAACGTGATAAAAGTATAAATACATTGTTAAATTTTATAATGGGAAGGCTGCCCATTAGTTTGATAACGATATATGTATAGGGATGTGTAGGTTAGCCTATTAGTCAGGTAGAATGATAATTATATCAACTGAACTATTGTTTCAACTTAATATACACAAAAATACGCGATTAACTGACATTTTGAATACCTTACATTAATGAATTTATCATTACAAAAGTTAAAAGTACAGTTTCTGTTTTTTTAAGAAAAAAAATAGTGTTAAAAAGTGATAAAATTAATGATAAAAAAGTCTAAATCTAGCATAAAATTCTTGATTGCTTTGGAAGAAAATGGAGTAATTTCAGCTGCAAACGACGACCATTTGCAGCGATCTGTTTGACGCTGCAAATGTTTCTTGGTTTTTATTTTTATTTTATTTTATTTTATTTTTAACTTTTTTTTTCTAACGACTGCTTGTCTGATGATCAAATTTTTATATAAGAAAAAAGAGAAATAAAAATAAAAATAAAAAAAAAGTACATCAGCAGATGTCTGCTTTCTCACACACCTCACGAACGAACCATTTGTCTTATAGAAAACTTAAAATGAAAATCAAACCAACGATGGATCTCGAGTTATATTTACAGTTTAAAAAAATATATATATAAGAAAAAGAGGGAATATTCTAATAAAAGAAACAAAGTTTATTCTTCTATCTTACTTTATAAATATGGTGGAAGGATATTTATATATATTATCATCAGTTTCCATCTTAGATTCTGCATACAAATGCTTGGAGCAAATCAACGAAGGAAGATAATTCTGATAAATGTGAACTGTCAAACAGTAGAATATTCTTCATATTTATAAAATAAAAAAAAGAAGAAGAATTTTATTCTTTCTTTGTTTGTTTACAAAATTCCTCCTCCCTCTATCCTCTCCCTCTTCCTCTTCCAAAGAGTGTGAACGAAAGGATACGTCAGAGAAAAAATGGCAGATGGAGGAGGAGGAGGAAGAATATTAATTGATAAACGTCCGGATGACGTAAACTGTATGAGAATTGAATGAGGGGGAAGCAAAATATTTGAGTTCTAGTCAATTAAGGAGCATATTTTATCCCATTGTATCATTGTCAAGTGATATTTAAATTAATAGGAACTTCCGTTGATGGGAAAGAGACAAACAAAAATTCGTCTCCATCTCTCGTTACCGTTTTTATTGATAAAATAAATATTTTAAAATTAATTCCTAGCAAGTAGCTGAGTCTGCAAGAACTTTTAACATGATTAGATTTAGGATGATTACTCTTTTATCTTAGATTTTTTTTTATTCCCCCTTTAAAGGAGGGAGGGGGAAAAAAGATAAATACAGAGGTACTAAATCAAATTACTCATTTAATAGCAATTCATATCGATTATTTCTACGTTTAATTGAGTAAATTTATATTTTAATCGTGATTTTAAAATTCAATTTTCTTTTAATGAGGATGAGGAAACTTATCCTCTTCTTTTTTTCTGATGTAAAATTTAATTCGGTTTTTTTACGTTACTACAATAATTATGACGTTTATTTACTGACAAAAAATGTAAGTTTGACAACTTTATGTTGTGATGGAGCATAGAAAAAATATAGCAAAATACAGGAGAAAATATAAAAATACAATTAAAATATAGAAAAAATACAAGTAAAATATAGAAAAAATAAAAAAGAAAAAACACAAGAAAATGTAAAAAAATACAGGAAAATTACAGAATATAATACAAGAAAATACAGGAAAATTACAGAATATAATACAAGAAAATACAGGAAAAATATATATAAAAACGCAGAAAATACAGAAAAACTTCAGGAAAAATATAGAAAAAATGAAGAAGATGNATTTTAAAAAAATGAAATAAAGTAAAAAATTATTAAAATAAAATTTACATTTATTTATATTTTATTAATTTTTTTAAAACTCCCTTTTTATTTTTGGATAATTAAATTAAATACAAAGACAATAAAATTAATTAATTTTTATAATTAATAATCGAAGAATTAAATAAATTATAAAAACAAAAATTTATTTTAATTAATATCAAAAGGTAAACATATTTAAGAATTAATATATACAATGATAATTTATCATTAAAAAATTTAATAGAGTAAAAAGAAGGAATTTTTTTATTTTTAAAATAATTTTTAAACTCATAAATTATTTTATGGTTGAGTTTTGATTACGGTAATAAAGAATATGTTTAATCTCAGAATATATTTGCATATTTTCTATTTGTTCTTTCCTACAAAGAGATAGTTAAGTGCAATTTATTGCTGTTGTTGTTATTGTTGTTGTGGAATTAAATGTGGTTTAATGTGATTTAAGCATTAAAAATTTAAAAATAACAATGATTTTTCTTATTATTTTTCATTTTTTACTCATTAAATTGTTATTGTTTTCTTGGTTTAAATGTGGTTTCTTCACTAAAAATTTAGAAATAAAATTTATTATTAGGCTTCAATTAAAAAATTATACACCTATAAATTCCCACTGTCATCCGCCTGTTTGTCTGTCCTTTCTTAATTTAGAGAACGGAGTTAGTTAGATGAAAGCAGAGACCAGATATGGAAACGTTAGGGGAAGGTGATCCCGATTAACTATACACCATGATTTTACATTTATATGATTTTAATCCAAAAACTTTCCCCTGAAAGGTGTTAGATAGATGACTGGCATGACTCCATTGCTAACGGAAAAGTATGATGTACAGGGGCAAGACACTATTGAGGTGGAGAGCATATATTTTAAATACTACTAATAATTATTATTATTTTTATTCACTACATTGTTGTTGGATTAAATGTAGTTTAAGTGTTAACAATTATATAAAAAATAGTTTTATTATTATCATTATCAAATAAAACATTGTGATTATTATTATTACTGGACTGTAGTTTTCAAATTGCAGAACTATTCACGCCCACTGTCATCTGTCCGGCTGTCTGTCCTTTGTTAATCTTGAGAAATGAGTTAGAGAGATGAAAATCGAGACAAAAAATATGAAAAGTTTAGGAACCAGATGCACTAATTGACTATATATATATATAAACTGAAAATCACATGATTTCAACTCAAAATTTTATCCAGTACAGAATTAGATAGATGACTGGCATTACTCCATTGTTATCAGGAGAAGTACGATGTACAGGGGTAAGCCACCATTAAAATCTAGACCAGATATGGAAAGCTTAGGGACTTGAGAACCAACAAACTATACTCAAACTTCTGGTCCAGATAGAAAATCACATGACTTTTTTAATATTAAAAAGATGATTAAAAATTACAGCGCGGCTTAGTGACGACATCACAATAAATTACTAATTGTATTAAATGTGGTTTCGTGTTGTCGAAGTAATAAAAATTTAAAATGCAATTTTATTATTATAGTAGAGTCCCGAAAACTCGGCCTAATGTGGACCGAAGGGTGGCCGAGTTTGTAAAAATGCCGGGTTATCAGGAATGGGGTTAAAAAAATAAGTACGAGTGTTTCCTCAGAAAATACTGTACCGTACTTGTATGTATTGTTTGCTTGAGAATACAACAGAGAATAAACTGTCCAAATACCCTTAAACAATGGAAACGTTCATACTTTATGAAGGCCTTTACTGCATGAAAATGAAAATTAATGAATACACAGTGTACTGCAATTTACCTGATAAGACAGACCTCAGAAAAATACTTTATGAAGCATAAAGCTATCTATAATGAAAATTAACTAGGGGTTTTTTCGCTCTGCCAGGGTGTGGTTGAGTTATCCGGACTGCCAGGTTATCGAGTGCTGAGTTTTCGGGACTCTACTGTATTATTATATTATTCACGAAGAAAAATTATTCGATAGAGTTTAACAGATTCAATATTCTCAAAAGAATTTATTTTAATGTCAAAGATTTGTTCACTTGATATATATATAATACAAAACAGAAGTAAAATAATTGAATAACAGAACGATTACTTCAAATTTCTATATCGCAGTTTCCTTTCTTTTTGTTTTTCTTATGTGAAGTTTATTCTTTCCCAAGGCGTTTAGTAAGAGAAATTTCAATAATTTCAATTTATTCGGTTTCCGACAAAAGAAACTGCAGGCGATTTTCTGCTGTTTGTATAAAGAAAATAATAAAAATAATATTAAAAAAACATATCAAATCTGTTGGTGTATGTTTTCATATCTAATATTAAAGGCTGGTATGATTTTAAAGCAGTAGTTTTATCAATTCGATTCTGAAGGAGAAGTTTATTCTTCCATCATATAAACTGATCCTTCTAAAAAAAAATAAAAAAGTATCTATTCTATTTTTTTAATGTTTAAAATATATACTTTGCAATAAACATTTTATCCAAGAGGTTTTTTTATAGAGATATCCCCCCTTATAACTCGATATAAAGGGAAGTAGTATACACGAGCTCCCGTTTCTCTCCATATATAACTTTCATGTCAACGTCATAATCCGTTTCCTATATTTTACAATATTCTAGGCTATTTTTTATGAATTCTAAACTTCAAAATCTGCCCTTATCGTTTTCGGTTCGCATCTGTCAAGTTATATTTTCTCTCAAATTGAACGAAAACTCCATGTGGTGTCAGAAGTGGGATGCTGAAAAATGTAAGAGAGAAGGTTTTTACGGATAAAAATGTAAGAGAATTACTTAAATATGTCGTAAGGTTTTATTATTATCGTCATTATAAGTGTTATTAGTAGATGAATAGTTTAGGTACAGGACAAGAATTTCTGCCCTTCTGGCTGAATGCCATCTGCTAGGATCGGTATAGACAGACTCCGAGTACAGATAAGAGAGATGGAGAGAGTTGGTGACAGATGACATTGTCGTTCAACGACAACAATGGAAAGGTTGTGGCGGAAGGCGGACCTTTTAGCTATTAGAAGGACAAATCGGGAAAGCTGTCTTTATCAATATGTTGTTCTTTCGTCTATGAGGTCGTGATGGAGTTTCCGTTCACTGATTTCGACTTATTTCAGTTTAACACGACTTTCCATTTCTGATGCGATCTAAAGGGGACCATTCCATGTTTTCTATTAAATAATATGATGATAGACTGAAGGGATTTGTCATCTTCGATTCTTTGATCGATAAATGCTTCGTTTGTTCTATATTACTTCTAGTGATACCTGCTAACAGGATTTATTCCTGTCTAATCTCTTTCGGTAGGCAAGTTCTTTCAGTATTGGTAATTAAAGCCTTGTGAATGCTGCGATCTTGTAAAAAGTTTATTAATTAAGCTCCTTAAGCACTTTTTAAACATATCTATGCACTTTAAACACCATTATTTAAGCCCTTTTGAAGCTTTAAAAACACTATTTTAAGTCCATGTGTAGCATTTTAAGCACATAACAATATATAACATTATAAGCGATATAAGCCGATATAAAGCACTTTATTTAAGCTATATAAGTGACTTAAAACATTCTTTAAGAACTTTAAACACTATTATTGAAGTTATTTAAGCATTTTAAAACATATATAACACTTTAAATGCCACTGTTTACGCACTTTATCACTTTAAAAAGATTTTTTAAACGTTCATGTTAACACTTTAAGCACTTTTAAGCACAAACGAGATACAATACTGTTACTTAAGCTCTGTCAGCACAAATACAGCACTTTAAAAACCGTTATTTAAGCCATTTAAATTCCTTAAAACACACTACAAATGACTGCATATAGCATTTTAAGCATTGTACAACTTGTTTCTATGCTAAAGAGAATGAATATAATAATTTAATTTACTAAAAAAAGTGTTATAAATAGAAAAATAAGAGAATTGTAGAGGCCATTTACCATTTAAAACAATTTAGAACAATGGAAATCATCACTAATTCTTTCAGAATGAATATAACTAATTCTATTTTGTATTCTCTTTTAAATGACGCGAAAATAATCATTAATGAAAGAAAAAAGCTTTTACACCGCTTACAACAAAGGATAATTTTATTATTTTAAATAAATTCAATAGAAATAAATTTAATATTTTACTCACTTTCTTAACATAATATAGCGTTACATCACGTCGTAAAGTTACGTAACAAATAACGAAATTTAAGAACAAAGATAAATTTGTTATTGTGAGAGATTTTTAAACGCTGGAAAAAAAAGAAATTAATTAGTGAGCTTTAGTAGCGTTTTATTTAAAAATATAGGCCGAACTCGATTTAGCGCTACCCTATTTAGTACTAGTTTTAGAGGCTGAAAAATTGGCGCTAAATAGAGTAATGCATAACCAACGTTTACTAAATAAAACAGTAAAAATGTTCAGGGGCATCTGTCTAGATGTTAGTGTGCTTCGATTTAACGTCATACTCGATTTAGTGTCAATTTCACGGGTAAAAAATATTGGCACTAAATAGGGTAACGTTAAATCGACGTTCACTAAATATGATTAAAAAATATTTAGAATATTATTATGCTTCGATTTAGTGCTAAACTCGATTTAGTGCCAATTTCAGTGGCTTTCGTCTATGTATTCAGTGCCAATTTCAAGAATAAAAATAAAAATTGGCACTACAACGAGTTAAAGCACAGTAAAATCTCGATGTACACACCCCTAAATAGCGCTGCTCTGTTAAAACCTGCCCCCTAAAACTCAAACCTGCATTATATATAATAATAATAATCCTTATTATTCAAGTAACTTCAGTTAGCGCCACATTCGATTTAGTTCAGGAGCGCTAATTCGGGGGTTTGAATGAGGTCTACACAAGTTCAAGCATTCGAAAGCCATACGAATTGTTAATGATAAAGTAGGAAAGATCTGTTAGGGGTGGCGCTATATCGAGGTTTGACTGTAGCTATAATTCTTACTGTTTGAGTCTCTTAAATTTAGCATATAACTTGATTTAGTGCAAATTTCACATGCCAAATAACGAAATNATATATATAAGAAAAAGAGGGAATATTCTAATAAAAGAAACAAAGTTTATTCTTCTATCTTACTTTATAAATATGGTGGAAGGATATTTATATATATTATCATCAGTTTCCATCTTAGATTCTGCATACAAATGCTTGGAGCAAATCAACGAAGGAAGATAATTCTGATAAATGTGAACTGTCAAACAGTAGAATATTCTTCATATTTATAAAATAAAAAAAAGAAGAAGAATTTTATTCTTTCTTTGTTTGTTTACAAAATTCCTCCTCCCTCTATCCTCTCCCTCTTCCTCTTCCAAAGAGTGTGAACGAAAGGATACGTCAGAGAAAAAATGGCAGATGGAGGAGGAGGAGGAAGAATATTAATTGATAAACGTCCGGATGACGTAAACTGTATGAGAATTGAATGAGGGGGAAGCAAAATATTTGAGTTCTAGTCAATTAAGGAGCATATTTTATCCCATTGTATCATTGTCAAGTGATATTTAAATTAATAGGAACTTCCGTTGATGGGAAAGAGACAAACAAAAATTCGTCTCCATCTCTCGTTACCGTTTTTATTGATAAAATAAATATTTTAAAATTAATTCCTAGCAAGTAGCTGAGTCTGCAAGAACTTTTAACATGATTAGATTTAGGATGATTACTCTTTTATCTTAGATTTTTTTTTATTCCCTATTTAAAGGAGGGAGGGGGAAAAAAAGATAAATACAGAGGTACTAAATCAAATTACTCATTTAATAGCAATTCATATCGATTATTTCTACGTTTAATTGAGTAAATTTATATTTTAATCGTGATTTTAAAATTCAATTTTCTTTTAATGAGGATGAGGAAACTTATCCTCTTCTTTTTTTCTGATGTAAAATTTAATTCGGTTTTTTTACGTTACTACAATAATTATGACGTTTATTTACTGACAAAAAATGTAAGTTTGACAACTTTATGTTGTGATGGAGCATAGAAAAAATATAGCAAAATACAGGAGAAAATATAAAAATACAATTAAAATATAGAAAAAATACAAGTAAAATATAGAAAAAATAAAAAAGAAAATACACAAGAAAATGTAAAAAAATACAGGAAAATTACAGAATATAATACAAGAAAATACAGGAAAATTACAGAATATAATACAAGAAAATACAGGAAAATTACAGAATATAATACAAGAAAATACAGGAAAAATATATATAAAAACGCAGAAAATACAGAAAAACTTCAGGAAAAATATAGAAAAAATGAAGAAGATGATGTAGAAAAATACAGAATAAAATACAGAGTAAAAACAAAAAATATACAAAAAATATACAAAAATACAAAAGAAAATATAAAAAGAAATCAAGTAAATTTCTGAAAGTTGTAGATCAATAAAGCATCAAGAAACAACAGGCAGATTCCTATTAAAAAAGGAAGAAAGATACCAATTTTATGACTCCGTTTTATCGATGTCCCCTCGACTCCACCAACAATCGTTACTGTCGAAAATTTTTGTTAGTTTATTCGACTAATTTTTCAATAGTAAATTAACCACAGATAACACGTACTTAGATTTTCTTTATCGATTTATCTACCTTACAAGCAGCCATTTACATAACAAGTGCATTAAGGAGTATGATGTTACAAAACTAAATGTGTACATATTGTTGATTAGACGTACACGTGTAGCTTGATCAGAAAGAAGAAGAAGAAGAAAAAAAATAACCTGTTACACCTCATTAAATAATTTTTATCTCTTGGTATAAATAAAACTAGACGTTATCCATATTGGAAATGTGATCGCCATAGTAATCGAGGAAGAGGAGGATGGAGAAGTTGGATAATTCAACAGACAATCACTGTCTTGTATTTATAGAGATGATTAAAGTGTTAATGGTAGAATTTTTTTTAAAGTTTAATGTTTAAAATGAATGAAAAAGTAGCGATTTTTTTAAAAAATTAATTGGCAATAAAACTAGTTATAGACGAGTGAGAGAAGCATGGATTTAAGAAGAAGAGGAAGAGGAGTTTGATTTCAAGTCTGCTTAACTCTATAGAAAATGGTAAATGGAAAATTTTAAACTCATATTTTTCATTATGGTAGAAAAATTCTTTATATTATGTGCCAAAAAATGTGACTAAACATGTATGTAACCCAATTTTGGCCGCCTGTATGGCGGCTTCCAAGTTTATCCATCTTTTATCAGTTGAATCCGAGTTCGATTCTTGCACAAAGAACTTTCTCTGATAAACAAACTCACTTAACTTTTATTTTTTTACTTTCCAATTTACCTAAATATAAGGTTACAATTCGGTTTTTTAAGACACAATGAACAGCAAAAATGAATGTTTTTCGATTTAAAAAAAGGAGGAAAATATAGTGGAATTTATATATATATTTTACACAAAAGATTAAGGAATTGTTGCACATTTGTCTGCTTTACCGCTGACAAATTTATATTGTCTCCTTGTAAACGACTCTAGAAGATAATTAATGAAAGATAATTATCAAGTTTAATGAAGAGCTTGCCATTTTATTCTTAAATATCTCACATTTTTGGACAAATCACTCCGACTGGAGGTAATTTTACTACTGTTAAACAGCACGAAACTTCTATTTTTCTTCACTACGCTCCCTCTTATCCGCGTAGCAAGAAAGGAGAAAAGAGAGAGAGAGAGAGAGAGAGAAACAACGCTTCGCATCCGTTAAGGATGCTGGAAATGACGTCAATAAGCCAGGCGCAAGAAGATGCAGAGCAGCAACGGAATCATTAAAGGAACTGGTAGAAAGTTTGAACTACGAATAAGTATTATGTCCGTAATAAATGATATAAAAGTCACATTTTCGATTTATCATTTGAGATTTAATGCAGTGTGGAGAGAAGAGAGAGAGAGAGAGAGAGAGGAGAGAGTGTGTGTGTTTGTGTGTATAAAGGAATGGTTACGCTTTAGTATCTACTTACTCTTTAACAATTAAACTCAATTTAATTAATTCTGCAGTATAATAATTAATAAAGTAACAGAAAGGGCTGCGTATTGTGTAACTTAATGAAATATGTGACGTTATTATGAAATAAATGGAAAATATTAAGCGAATAAGTGCTTAACGCAGCTGAGATTTATTAAAGAATTTAGGGATTTTTTTNGATTTTATTTTATGTAATAATCTTTTTATACAATTTTTCGTTGTAGATTTTATGACGTTAAATAAAAAATAAACGTGTATGCATTATGTACACAAGATAATAAAATGAAATTTTATTACACAATAAATCATTCATGCGTATATTTCTGGAATATTTTATTATTTAAAGCTAAAATTCTTAACAAAATGTAATGGAAAATGTCCACATTCTTATACATCCAAGCCTCGATATATCGTTCTCCTAAATAGCGCCACCCGCTTAAAGCGTTAATAAATACGCCCAACACGAAACTCGTATGTAGACCTCACTACTACTTAATTTAACTTCACCTTTTGTTTAGTGCTTATAAACTTGGCACTAAATCGAAGTATATTAAACAATTTTACGTTTGAAAGTCGCTAGCTTAGATGATGGTCCACCCTTTACACGTCTGGATTTGATTTAGCTCAAATTTCACATGCGAAGTGACGAATCAGATGGCACTACATCGAGGTTTGACTGTAGCTATAATTCTTACTGTTTGAGTCTCTTAAATTTAGCATATAACTTGATTTAGTGCAAATTTCACATGCCAAATAACGAAATTGTGGCTCTATGTCGAGGTTTCATTATAGCTATAATTCGTATTGTACGAAATTCTTCGATTTAGCGCCAATTTCATATGCAAAGTAAACAAATGATAAATCGACACGTCTAAGTTTAGCTGTAGATTTAAATCTTTATTTTTAGAGTTGTATTCGATTTAGCGCAAATTTCATACGTTAAAATGGCTCTACTTCGAGGTTCGATCGTACTTCTTCGATTTAACGCCGTTTTCAAAGGCGAAGTATATATATATATATATATATTGCACCTTAGATTAAATCTTTCATTTTAGCTCCGGAAAGGATTTCAGAATGGAGAAAACGTTAGCGCTAAATCGAGGTTTAAACAATATTTAAAGAAAATGAAGTAAAGTTTTAATACATTATCGCAAGGGAGCCATATCGGATAGTGATTATGTTATATAAAAGTGCTCGATAATCGCCTTTTCTTTCCAATAAAAGCAAAAATCGTTAAAAGACATGAAAGTCTCCAACAGATGTTACTCGGAAATAATTACTTGTTTGCCTAACGCCAACAATACATCCCGAAGGAGTTAATTAAATATTAATATATAAGTTGAGAAATTTTCGGAGTTAATGATTAGAGGAGGGAAAATAAAAAAATGATGATAAGGAGGAGGAGGAGGAAGAAGAAGAGGAGGAAGAGCAAGAGGAGGAGGAGGGGAAGTTGACATCGGAATGAGAATCCAATTATCGAACAGACAATAATCCGCAATTTTTAAAGAAAGAAAAAAAAATCATTTGTTTGGTGAGAGTTAAAACGACTTTTCTAGATAAACAGAAACTTTTCGTTTGTTTTACATTATCTATTTGCTCTGTATAGTTTTATTTATTTTTGTTCTACGTTTCTCCCTATTTATTATTTTAAAACTTTTTCACGACTTGAAAAATATACATTTCATACTTTAATGAATATTTATATTAACTTCTCTTTACAGATATTCAAATATTTAATATCTTATCTTTATTAATAAACCACATCTTGTATGATATATTTGAAGATGAAATAAAATTTCTATTGATAGATAAAGCATCTCTCTCTCTCTCTCTCTCTTCATCTCCTCGAATTGTATTCATAATTCAATATGTCATATACTTCTGTATTATCAGAAATGATGATTTAGTTAATTATTCAAGACTCGATTTATCTTCAATTACTTCCAATTCAAATAAAATGTGGCATTAACTCGAGTAGATAGAATTATTTACTTAAATAAAGTATGATTCGGAAGAAAAATATGTTAATTATTAATAATTAAGATGAATCTGGAATAAATTTGTTTTCTTCTATTTAGTATTTTTATCTTAGATGAGTTTACAGAAAACAATATGCAGAAAATGATAGACAGAAAACAGAAGTGAAGGAATTCTTACGATTCTATCTACGATCTTCCCTTTCTCTTTAGAGAAGCAAAGAGTCGCAGAGAGAATCATGGATTTTTTTTAAAAAAGAATCTATAAAAAAAATCATAAGAAATTTATAAGGAATCAATAAAAGATTGATAAACAATTCTGTTCTTTATGTAAAAAAGAAGCAAGGAATTCTTTTACTGATACCTAGAAATCAGGAATGCAATTAATGAAATGCAAAGATATCTGGAATGCAATCATCAGGAATTTTCAACTTCTTTAAAGTCTTGAAGAGAGTTCTTTATGATTCGTTTTACATCAGTAAATAAATGTAATTTGAAGCTTGATTCAAGCTTCAATTAAATCAATTATATCTTTATTCAACATAAAATATAAATGATAATGAATCACTAAATCACAGAAGAGGATTGGAAGTAAAGAATTTGCTTCTTGGGTAGCAATTTTCAAATTGCAGACATTACATTCTCACTGTTTTCTGTCTGTCCGTCCGTCCGTCCGTCCTTCATTACTTTCGAAGTAAGTCGATTAAAAATTGCTGCCCGTCGGGTTGACGACATTAAAATAAACAATTGCTCGTTCGAGATATATTTAATTACTTTTCATTAAAGATTATTTATTCAAGTCAATGATCATAAATACTTTTATTAGTGGAAGACACTTCATGATTACTAAAACAGGAGACGATGCGAATTGAATCAAGAGCCATTACCTCGATACTACAAGGAGAGATTTGTTTGTGGAGTAGATTCTCGTGGGGTTCCGAGGCTGAGAATAGAAAATAATACAATAAAATAGGTTACGGATCGAAAAGGGAATAAATATCTTTAACAATATGCGCGTGAACTTTAAATCCACTATCGTTATCCAAATCCCTGAAGACTTGTGCATGCTTAAGTAGAGATTTGTATAATGTGATAGTGGATTTAGGATTTGTAGACATTTTGCTAAAGATAGTCTTCCTTTCTTTTTCCATTAGAAACTTATTCTATCCTACTATTTCCTACCCGCAGTACGAAACCTCATTGGAACATTCCCCACAATCAAATTTCTCCTCCCTATATATTGAGATAATGACGTTTGAATAAAATGACATCGTCGTCGCCATCTTTGTCATTTGGAATTTGCATTATAAAGCCGGTACACGCGTGTGTACACGATTCTCTTCCTTAGCTTATCCTTCAAGAATCTTAAAATATTTGGTATAGATGCATCCTCTCTTATATCCTCTGTGATTTAGAGATGGTTGGTAGTGATCCTACCAATCATTATTACTCTCTCCTATTAGATTAAGAACAATTTATTCACCAATTCATGGTAAAAATGTTACTGATAACTTACTTAAAAGATTCGATTATTAAATATTTCAAATTTATCAAAGAAAGTTTAGTGAAAATACTGAAAAATACACAAAGAAAAGGAGGATCAACTTACGAAGAGGAGAGTTTGATGAGATACGACAACGCGGGAAGGGATCCTTCCTGGGAAAAAACTGGCTGCTATTTAGGTATTAGACACCTAAATAGACCCCATTTAGGCGTCAGACATCCAAACATGCCCCTATTTTGATGTTATACACCTAAACATGCCCCTATTTTGGTGTTATACGCGAAAACATGCCCCTATTTTCGTGTTATACGCCAAAACATGCCCCTATTTTCGTGTTATACGCCAAAACATGCCCCTATTTTCGTGTTATACGCCAAAACATCCCCTATTTTCGTGTTATACGCCAAAACATGCCCCTATTTTGGTGTTAGACATCTAAAAAAGCCACTTTATCGTAGAAGAGAGTCAGGTCTTATTTGCATAATCGAGCGCGAAACAAATAAAAAAATTATTGAATGAATGGAAACTAAGCAAGATTGCAATTTTATAGGACCATAAAAATTATTTTTTTATATTCATTTTAATAGAAAAATATTAATTAGTGTACTTTTTAATATAATTAAATTTTTTTAAATGTTTTAAATTCGAACATTTGATTCTGATTGATCGAATTCACTTCATTTAATTTCAACCATGGAAAGAGTAAAAAAAAAATATATATATAATTTTCTTTAGTAGTTATTAATAGCATTCTTCTCCTTCTAAATGGAACTTTTCAAAGAAATATTCGATTCTTTTTTTTTCATGTAATACGCTGAAAAAAATTTTTCCAGCGTATTTTTTTAAGTTATTTTTAATATAAAAGCTTTATTATTCATAAATTTTGTAAAAAAATTAATATTTACTTAGTTTAAGGCTTTACTAATCGTTACTAATTCCTGTAAAATTAAAAAAAAAAAATACGCTGAAATAAGCTGAAAAACTGATCAGGTAATTTTTTTTCAGAGTATTTCGGTGTATTTTTTAACATAAAAATCTTTATTACTCATAAATTTTGTACCGAAAATTAAGATTTATCTTAGTTTAAGGCATTAATGATCGTCACTAATTCCTATAAATATTAAAACGGAAAAAAATACACTGAATAAACTAACAAAGTGAATCTTTTCCAGAGTATTTCCAGCGTAATTTTTAATGATTTCCAGCATAATTTTTATTTTTTTTTTTATAATTTTAAGCATGAAAAACTTTACTATTCATAAATTTTCTATCAAAATTTAGAATTTATCATCATTTAAGACTTTAAAAATCTTTAGTAATTTCTAAATATTAAGAAAATGATGCTGGAGTAAGCCGAAAAAACAGAGAAAGCGAATTTTTTTTTCAGCGAATTTAAGCGTAATTTTTAAACTTTTGTATATAAAAAAACCCTTTATTATTCATAAATTTCGTACCAAAAAATTAAAATTTATCTCAGCTTGACTCTATTAATCGTTACTAATTCCTGTAAAATTAAAAAAAAGGATGCTGCAAACTGATAAAGTTAATTTTTCTGCATATTTAAATGTATTTTTCTAGATCTAAAAAAACATTATTACTCATAAATTTTGTACCGAAAATTAAGATTTATCTTAGTTTAAGGCATTAATGATCGTCACTAATTCCTATAAATATTAAAACGGAAAAAAATACACTGAATAAACTAACAAAGTGAATCTTTTCCAGAGTATTTCCAGCGTAATTTTTAATGATTTCCAGCATAATTTTTATTTTTTTTTTTATAATTTTAAGCATGAAAAACTTTACTATTCATAAATTTTCTATCAAAATTTAGAATTTATCATCATTTAAGACTTTAAAAATCTTTAGTAATTTCTAAATATTAAGAAAATGATGCTGGAGTAAGCCGAAAAAACAGAGAAAGCGAATTTTTTTTTCAGCGAATTTAAGCGTAATTTTTAAACTTTTGTATATAAAAAAACCCTTTATTATTCATAAATTTCGTACCAAAAAATTAAAATTTATCTCAGCTTGACTCTATTAATCGTTACTAATTCCTGTAAAATTAAAAAAAAGGATGCTGCAAACTGATAAAGTTAATTTTTCTGCATATTTAAATGTATTTTTCTAGATCTAAAAAAACATTATTACTCATAAATTTTGTACCAGAATATCAAGATTTAGCTTAGTTTAACACTTTAATAATCATTACTGATTCCTATAAATTAAAAAATAATAATAATAATAAATACGCTGAAAATAATTCAGTTTTTCGGCGTATTTTAATGCGGTTTTTATATTTTTATACAAGAAAACCTTAAAATATTTACTGGTTTTGTACTAAAAATTAAAATTTCTCTTAGTTTAAAGCATTACTAACGCATAAATATACCAATTTTTTTGAAAAATGACGCTGAAATACGTTAAAAAATTTATTTCCTCAGCTTTTCCAGCGTATTTTTTAATTATTTTTAATAAAAAAACTTTTATTATTCATAAATTATGTACCAAAAATTAAAATTTATTGTAACCTAAAGGCTTTACTAATCGTTACTAATTCCTATAAACGTTTTAAAAAATGGCTCATTAATTATAATTCCGAAAATAAAATAAAAGTCATATCCGGGTTAATATATTATCATAAAAACTAAAAAAAATTTATTATTATTATTTTAATAAATAACTAAAATAATAATAATAATAAAATGTTCTAATTTTCTGCATGAAACATTTTATTCGTCATTTATTTAGAAAATAAAAGTTAGTTATTTGCAATTATTTGAAAAAGTTTCCTTTAAGATCACTTAAATGGTTATAAAAAGAACCGAGTAAAACTCATAAAGATAAAATTGTATAAAATAATTGACGATAAAGTTAGTTTTTTCTCCTAAATTAAAAATTATTTTGCTGAATTTATGAAAAGTTAAAATTATTTCTTGTTTTTTTATAACTGTACTTATTCCTCCTCTTCCTTATCCTTCTCCTCTTCCTCCTCCTTCTCATCTTCATTCTCTTCCTCCTCCTCCTCCTCATCTTTATCATCTACCTCCTCCTCTTCATCTTCCTCCCCCTCCTCCTTCTTCTCGCCCTCCTGCTCTTCCTCATTCTCGTTCTCCTCTTCATCTTCCTCCTCCTTCTCTTCCTCATCTTTATTCTCTTCCTCCTTATCTTCCTCCTCTTCCTCATCCTTCTTTCTTATTCTTCTTCTTATTATTATTATTAACAAATAACATTAAAAATTTATAAATTCTAATTACACAAATGTACAGTGTGGCCAAAAGTCAGTTAACCACTCAAAAATCTAAATTTCTATCTTATTCAAATGCTTTATTACTTACAACAAACTTTAAAAAAAGAAAAATTCCTGCAATTAACACACAGTTAACTGAATTTTGAACCACCCTGTATTTCATAAATGAAACAATTTTTTAGTACGATCGAAGATTTATAAATTTTAATTACTTTAGCTACATTTTGTAAAATAAGAAAAGATAATATATTTATCAATTACTTGAAGTACAGAGTAATCCAAAAGTCGGTTAACCATCGTAAAGACTAAATTCCTTTCTAATCCAGACGTTTTATTAATTACAAACTTTGCTAAAATTATCGAACTGCTTACAAAATATTCGGTTAACTGACTACTGGGCCACCCTATATTTTATAAATGAAGAAAATTTGCAAAATTTGGAGATGTTAAAAGACATTTTACATTTTTTTTTCTCGTAAAAATAAGCAGAGTTTTCTAACTTCAAATTCATCATTAATTTTTTTTGGGGGGGAGAGTTTCCCTTCGATTAAATGATACAAGACCAAAAGTGCTTGTTTAATTGCTAATTATTTAATTGTTTTTTTTTACTCGTGTTTTATTTGAAAATATTCTGTAATATTTTTTCCAGCTGGAAATATAATTTTCGATATCGCTGATGTATTTTTTTTTCTTCTTCTTCTTATCTTCTACCGCAAATAAGAAGACGAGATTCTCAAAGAATGAAGAACCTATTTCCTTTCGCATGATGGATGATAGAAGAAAATGTATCAGTAACATCGAAAATTATACATCGCGGGGAAAAAAATCTGATATAAAATACATCTTCCATCGAATTGTAGCGATTACCTTCCAAAATATTTGAAGATTTACATGGATTGAATCGATGGAATGTATAGAAACAATACACGGATAATCTGCCTCCAGGAGGATTTTCTATAAGAAAATAATCCCTATTTAGGTGTTATAAAACACCAGGAAAACTCCACGTGACCAGCCAGTTGGTCAAGCGCGAATCCACGACCACCTTAGTAGTTTTACCCACTCGGTGGACTCTAACTTTTAGGATTAAGATTGATGGAATAAAGCAACGCAACACTTGGGCGATCTGTCAAGAGAGGGGAGTTTTCTGTAAGAAAATTCCCACTATTTAGATGAGAAAACTCCATCTCTTTGATCGGGAGCGAACCCGCGACCAACTAACCAGTGTTATCCACTTCCCGGCTGATTAACACGGACACAACAGAAGACATTTCAAAGAATTCACTACAAAGCAATTCATTTTTACGCGTTTAAAACCAAGTTTAGTAATGGTTACTTTCGATTTTAATGAGGCCAATTAAGTAAATTCTTGGAATTTTGAGTAAAAGAAACTTTAATTTTAACCAAGCAAAGGGGTAATTTGTCTCGAATCTGCATTCCCGGAAACCGTTACAGCTCACAAGACACTTTGTGATAAAAACCAATCCACGGAAGGATTTCACGACATTACACAAGATTAAATTCGCATCCCCATTTTAAATCTACAATGAAAGAAATTAAGTTAAGCGGATTCTTTACGTTATTATAATTTAAATCGCATTAAAGCCCATAGTAATAAAGGAAAAAAAAATGAAGCTTCTCTCTCTCTCCCCCTCTTTTGCGGTTTCACACCGAATTGATTTCATTAAAAATCCTTGCAAGTAATTATCGTCGAAACCACTCATCCAATTAGTTATAAATTATGAGAATGTAGGAGAGAATATACTTTTCGAACTTGCATTAAAGCTGGCTTTCATTACATCCCATTAATAACAGGAGATAATTGTGAAAGTTTGTTAGGACATAATAGTTAGCTAAAGACAAGACAATTGAATTTTGTATGTGGCTCCCGTGTCTGTTTTAATAAAATTAAATTATTCTTAAATATTCTAAGAGAATAATTAGAGAAGAATTCAATAAATTATTAATTAAAAAAAAGGGCATTAAAGTCAGGTTTTTACAGTAGAAAGTCTTGTTATATATGCAGTTTTCTAGCGTGGTTTTAGTGAGAGCGTATTAGAAAATAGTAAATATTCCTTTGTAAATGAATGAAATAACGAATTAAATAATGTTTTTTGAAGTTATAAAGAATATTTTTTGCTATTTTACAAAGAATTTTTGACTATTTTCTAACAGTCTCGGAGAGAGCACGCTTTGAAAACAGCAAATATTCTGCTGTAATTAGACTTTTCGACTATTAAAAAAAAACTTCTCACTTTTATATCTTTTAAAGTAATAATTTATTGAATTATTCTTTATTAAATTTTTATATAATTAATACATTTAAATTATTACTTAAGAAAATATATAAAAATAAACTTTCTAAAGTAAAGTAAATATCACTACACAGATTGTTATTTTCTAGCGTGCACTCGATGAAACCATTTTAAAAAATAGCAAATATTCTTGTAGATTAAAATAATAATAATAATAATAATAATAAATTAAATACAATTTACTTCTTAATTTATACGAATTTTTGCTATTTTCTCGCACATTTTCGCTAGAAAATAGCATAAACTCTTATATAATGAAGCCTCATTACATAAGAGTTTATGCTATTTTCTATTTTATTCCAACTATATAAACTCAATTTTTGTATGATTTCAAGTAATAATTTCTTGAATAATCCTTAAATATTCTAAAAAAATCAACGAATTATCACTTAAAAAAATTAACAAAAAGTAAAGTTTTCTATAGTTGGAAAGTTTCACTACTACAGAAGAGTGTTATTTTCTAATGTTAGAATAAGCTGGAAAATAGAAAATTATTCTTGTAAATTAAAAAGAAAATAATAAAATAAATTCATACAAATTTTAAAATATTTATATTATTTAGACTTATTTTAATTTATAAATATTAAAGTGATTTTTTTTTGGTTTTCTATGTTCTTCAACGCATAATTTTACATAAGTTAATGACGAAGAAAGATACATTTTTCCTCCCTTTTTCCCCTTCTTCTTCACTTCTAAATATTCTAAAATTATAATAATTCTTCTCCTAGTAAACAAAATATAAAAATAATTAATATTAATATAGCAGAGAAGCAAGATATGTAAGTTCTTTATGTTAGAAGTGTTAAAAATGTTGGAAATTCTGCCAAAATTTCAGTGAGATTTTTCTTCTTTTCTAAAAGAATTCTTAAATGAAAATTGAATTTTCTAAAATAATTTATTACTATTTTTATTTCTTAGAAATTTTTCTGATAAACTTTACTTAATATTAAATGATAAACTTAAGGAGACGAGTAATTTACATAATTCTTCTCTCCCTCTTCTTTATCTTTAATACTTAAAATATTCAGAAAGTTTGTAATTTGGAAAAATTCGAAATATATTTTTAAATTAAGAAATTTCTAAAAGATTAAATTAAAATCTAATTTCTGTAAATTAAACAAAGATTACGTTTCAGTAAAGATAAATTGACGTTATAGAAAGTGCT
The DNA here is from genome assembly GCF_000671375.1 of Centruroides sculpturatus. Classification (NCBI taxonomy): domain Eukaryota; kingdom Metazoa; phylum Arthropoda; class Arachnida; order Scorpiones; family Buthidae; genus Centruroides; species Centruroides sculpturatus. The sequence continues at coordinate 160,995 of NW_019385360.1, forward strand.
GTTTCTCCTTCTCTATCTTTCCATTCGTTTTGCTACGTTGCGATTGATGATATGCAAATTGTTAAATTATCTAAAATTAACCATAAACCGAATAAAATTAATTTAAATATTCTTTAAATTAATTTTTAAAATGTTCTATTCTTTGCCTTGAATTCGTTTTTAATTTAAATTGTATATAAATGTCAACTCATAAGCCCATTTATTAGTAACAATTTAAACGAACAAAAGTTATTGTGACAATCACAATGCTGCAAATTTTAATCGTATTTTAATTTATTTAATTTAAAATATATGCTCTCGATCTCAAATTAGTGGTGTCTTTTCCCCTGTACATTATACTTTTCTCTTTGATTTATTTAATTTAAAATATATGCTTTCGATCTCAAATTAGTAGTGTCTTTTTCCCTGTACATTATATACTTTCCCATTAACAATAGAGTCATGCCGTTATCTCCGTTCGGGATTAAATTTTTGAATTAAAATCATGTGTCTTCCCTTCGAGACCGGAAGTTCGTATATTATTAATCAGGGCCTCCTGCCCTTAAGCTTTCCTTATTCAATCGCGATCTTCATATACCTAACACCGTTCTCGAGATTAAGGAAGGACAGTGAGAATTTATAAGTCTGCAATTTTCTCAAATTGCAGTCTAATTATATAAATCCAATTCTTTCGGCAGTCTCACCATTCGAGCTCTTAATTCTTCACCCTTTCTGGAGTACTTATAACCTGTCTGGACTATAACTAGTCATTTTGGGCATCCGGCCATATTTTCTGGTCCTTGGAATCTGGCCATTTAGTATTTGCTTTTAGTTTTAGAAGTATTCTAATTCTTAGGTGCTATCATTGATCAGCAGACTGCATAGTACGTATCTACAGTATTACTGTCCTTTTCAGATGCCAGTGTTAATTTATGTCTCTAAATTCATCATGTACTTATTTTATAGGATAGATAGTAGGTTTGGTTTGGTCCTTATAAGAGGGTTAGAGAAGACCTTTTGGTCCTTACAAGGAAAAATTAAAGAAGATCCCGTAGAAGAAGGTTAGAGAAGAGCTCATTTGTACTCTAGAAGATGGTTAGAAAAGAACCGTTTAGACCCTAGAAGAGGATTAAAGAAAAACCCATTCTATCTCCAACCCTCTTCTAAGGAACAAACCACGCGAGTATTGCCAATCTACTTATAAAATATGTACATATAAACCCACTACTCTCCTTTCTTAGCTAGCTACTAAGCTCTAACAAACTTCCACACTTATCTCCCATTATTAATGTAACACAGAGAGCCGTTAACACAATGCTCTCCTCCAAAGCATTATAATTAACTTAAAATAATTTTTTTAAAATATAAAAACAAAAATAAAACTCGAGAAGATTTATCATCACACTAAAAATTTATGACATTATCGTGATTTTAAATGGGTTAATTATCAATTTAGCCTCGTTGTATCTTTATTATCTGCTACAGAAAATATCGCCCCTTTCTTAACTGTTATAAAACGAATTTAGCCTCTTAATAACCACGAAGAAACTTATTTAATAGTTAAAAAATAGGAGAATAACCCGAAGAAAAAAGTATGCCACGTCTTTTAATTATGTAAAAATGAGATTAACGATCGTTCTCCTCTTGCAATTTTATGATCAATTATGTAAATTTTTATAATGAGTTGGATGTAAAATGTTTATTAACAGATTAAAAGACGTTAAGTAATTTATATATAAGGGATATACCAAGTTAAATATTTAATATAATATGTAATTTTAATTAATTTAATTTATGAATTGTTACTCGATCGTCTTGGCATGATGAATATTATGAAAGAGGATGTAAAACAATTATTTATTGTTACGACATCACAATACCTGGCTGCGATTTTTAATTTATTTAAAAACAAAACACTACTAATTTGAAATCGAGAGCATATATTTTTAATTTATTTAATTTAAAATATATGCTCTCCATCTCAAATTAGTCGTGTACGCCCCTGTAAATCATACTTTTCCTGTTAGCAACAGAGTCTTGCCGGTCATCTATCTAACTCCGTTCAAGGGAAAATTTTCGAATTCAATTCACATGGTTTAGGGTGCAAACCGGAAATTTCTATACGATTAATCGGGTCCTCCTTCCCTAAGTTTTCCATATCTGGTCTCGACTTTTATCTATTTAACTACGTTCTTGAGATTAAAAAATGACAAACAGACAGCCAGTGGGAATTTATAGGTCTAAAATTTTTTCAAATTGCAGCCCAATAAATCTGAAGATTGTTGGAATTTATCTTGACTTGAATGTTGTATTTGTTGGCTTTCAATCTCAAAATTTTCCTCTTTTTTTTTGTAAGAAAAATGTTATTTTTAGAGAGCTTGGCTAAAGTAAATTCGTGGATTTTTTTGAATGTTTGTATTCATTTTATTATCCTCAATAGAAATTTCATTTTTTATAATTTTTTTTAGAGCCGGGAAGCTCGAATTTTTATCATTTTCAATGGTAAACAATTTCGAAATTTTGTTTATTTATAAATAAAATGAGTAAAAATTTCGAATTTATTTTGGATTTGTGCGCTATATATATATTGTATGTAAACAACATATACTGTAATATAATATATGGTATTTATTATGGTTATATACGCTGTTATATAACACATTATATATTACTATATTTTTATACATTAATGCGATAGTGTGACTAAGGCCAATATTAGAGGGGCCCGAATTAGAAGGTGTAAACCTATATTTAACTCTGTACCACCGTGTATGAAGAGTAAACTCTTATATATTGTATGTATAGTACGTCACATTGAAACCGTTTTCCTCAGTGGCGCGTTATCCAATAGGCAAAAAAGGGCATTGTATGGGGTTTCACTAACAGGGGACCCCAGATCAACCTTTTATAAGAAAATATTCCCCCCAAAAAATATCTGAAGTCAACACTGTACAGTACATGAGGCCCCTAATTCGAATTTTCCTATACTTATTTGATTTTTCTTAATTTATTTATTTACAAGGGGACCTCTGGTTACTCTATTGCCTTAATGTAAATTATATATAGTCTGTACTGCGTATAAAATATACTTTTCATCACCAGACATTTATTCGTTTGACATCTTTTATGCAATTTCAGTGCAGATTCGTTTTTTTTTTTTTTTAATCCTCCATGTACTGTATACCAGTGTTATTCATGCTTTTAACATCTGTGAAACCCTCACGCCTGAGTATTTTTATAGAATCCTAAGCAATAAAGTTTAAAGAAATAAAGATCTTGTGAAAGAAGACTTTGATGCAGCTTTTATTTTCTAAGTAATAAAGCTTCCTATAGTTAGGGAATGTGCAGTCATTTTTATTTTTCAGTATTTTTTAGTGAGAATAATAAAAATATCTTATAGTGGTATACACTAAATCAATGTGTGTAGGTGTATGTGTATATATATATATATATATATATATATCACTTATATATATGTATATATACACACACCTACACACTACACATACAAAGAGTATACAAAGGCAATAAGTACACACAAATGTATACGAAGAGTATATATATTTATATATTCTCTGTAAATAAATATATGTATACATACGCAGAATGATTCACTTTAAGAACGGATAACTAAATTTTGGGCCACCCCGTTTAGGTATGTAAAACAGTTTATAAATGGTTTACTTACACAAATGAACTGTTCATACTAAATAAAGATAAACGTTTGTATGCTAAATATTAAGATATTACCGGATAAAATTTAATTAATAAAATAAAAATATAATTTATTAGAAAATTCACAGCAATTCCCCACGTCTCCTAATCTAAATTCATAGCATTTAAATCAGTTTTAGGTACGCGAGTGGAACAATTCCTATCGAATTTATGCATTACCTCACTTAATTTTTGCATTTTTTAAGCAAGAAAATGTAATAAAACACACACACAAAAAAGATGGCCGACGTAAAAAACCCCCCTTTTAATTATATAAAATAAATAATATATATATATGACATTTTCTCCAGTAGAAAATGCATATTAAATTCCATTTTCCCTAAACGATGTAGAAGAATTAAAATGAATAATTTATGGAATATTGTAAATTTACAATAGCTCCTAAGAGTATTATCAAATCACGAATATTTTTAATAAAAATTTCCATTTTTTTACATTTAAATTATTGATATTGTTTATGTATTAAAGAAGAAGGAAAAGGTAACTTCATTCATAAAATTTAATAACGTTGTTAAGAAGGGGAGGAAGTTTGATGGGAATGATAAAGTTGAGCTTTAATTTGCTACGTTAAAAAATTAAATATGTAGAAACACAATTGGATAAAGAAGCACAGGGGCCTGCTTAACTATTCCTTGTTCTATATTGATCTTATTTTAATCATGCTAATATATGATCTCATCCTTTTTCAGACGACAGAACAACCAATCTTCTCTTAGATATGGCTTCGACGTGTTCTGAATGAAGCTACTACAACCACTCTCTCTCCCCTTACAGAGGATTTTTTAAATTATTTCCTATTTATAACGTTCCCCCTGCTTGATTTATCTTCCTACCAAACTAATTAATAAGATACATATAACTTAAATAAGTATCATTAGCTAGATTGATGTATATATAGAGTAGTACACTGTACACATTAGTTACGAATCGTTAAAGCCGGGATAATTTCGATCCATTTCTCAAATATTTAGTTAATTTAAATGAATAAAATATATTCTAAACACTCTAAAAATGTTTAAATTATATACTTCGAACAGGATTTAAATTTTTAAATTAGAGAAAATTAGAGAAGAGCCATACAGAAATCGATCCTCCTCTTCCTCTTCCCCCTCCTCCTCTCTTTAGAGCATCCTCTACGATGGGTGATGCTGTATTTAAGCGATTATAACGTTTAAAAAATTAGCATTTTTTATGTATTTTTCTTCGTTTTAGCGCCACTTATAACACTCTAAACAATATTGATAACCGATAATTGGAGGAGTGAAGAATGTGCTTGGAGTTGATGGGAATTAATCAAAGAGGAAAAAATAAAAAATAAACGTTGTACGCTTTGAGTTGGTTGGCTGTGAAATATGCTAAACAAACACGTTCGACGTTTTAAGCGGGGACAAATGAGATATGTTGTTGTCTTAACAGACAGAGCTGATTCATTTGCACAGACTGCCAGTTGCATCGATTTATTAAACTGTGTTGTTGTTGTTATTCTCGACTAACAACTGAGATAATCTGTAGTTAGGAAAAGTAATAAATTCTTACTTTTAAAACGTTACAGGCCAATAAAAAGAATGTAAAAGCTAACATAAATTAGTAATCTGCAACCGTAACGTACGTTTTCACGTCTCCTAACAGAATATATCTCATGATACACGGATACGTTACATGCAGGAACTGAGAGAGAGAGAGATGATGTAGGACCTCATCCTTTAAGAAAGCAAGAAAAAATAAACGAATAGCAGATTTTTCACTACTTATCATGAAAAAAATTCAATTTATATTATTTCTGCATTATTTTTTTAAACATAAAAACAAGCTAAATTTAGGGCCTCTCTGAGCCCTGTATTAAATACTTCTACTGGTAGGTGATACCTCATCTATCTGGGCTTGGATATATGAATATATCTTATAGTTACGTATAAAATTATTTTTATAAAAGGGCCCTGCGTATATCATATATATAATGTATGACATTATTAACATGTGATACGTGAAATGGGGCCCCAACGATCAAAAATATAACGCTCCATCCCTTTCAGAAAACTATTAAAACAGATTTTTCACTACTTATCAAAAGAAAAACTCAATTTGCATCAGCTCTGTACAAATTTTACACAAAAAAACTAAATTTTAGGGCCTTCGTCGTCTGGGGCCCTAACAAAATGCTCTTATTAGAGCATTTGGTTTAGGGCTTAGGACATAGAGCGGTATTCAGACCCATATGAGATGCAATAAGGTTAGGGCCTTATTCCATTTCATACGGGTCTAAATATGTAAATATATCTTTAAGTAATTATAAAATTAATATTTTTACACTTTAAAGACTAAATTTCAAGGAAACAGAATGAATTTTACACAAAAGAACGAGCAACTAACGAGGCAAATGAAGTTAAGAACCGTTTACAACGCACTTTAAGTAGTAGAAAACTTAATATTTTTAATAAAATTAAGAAGTTTAGAATGATAAAACACAAACAAAATTAAAGAACATTTAAAAATTCCATTAATAAAATTTCAAATTTTCTAAAACTAAAGCTTACTCCGTCCTTAACAAGCGGGTTAATTTATGACTTTATGTAAACATTTTTGCATCCAATTAGAGAAAATAATCCCCAAATCATTATTATTAAATGCTATTTTTGGAGCCATTTCTTTTACTATTTAAGAAAGAAAAAAAAAAATATATATATATATATAGAAATTACAAGAAAAATAAGGAAGAAAGAATTTTTTTCATTAAACTTAACTGGAAACAAACAAAAACGATTTAAAGGATAAACATGAAAAATGCCTTTAGTTTACTTTTTCCTAAGAGAGTCGACTAGGAGCTCAGTAAATCTCCACATCTCTAAGTAAGAAGAGCAGAGAAAATGATAAATCGGGGATTAAAACGTGAACAGTACAACAAACACAACACTAATCAAACAATTAAACAAGTTGCCTCTACTGATTTATCAATATCAATTAAGTTCCTGATTGAATTCCGCATAGGAAACACATTTAAAAATTTAAGTTTTGGAAGCAAATTTGTTTAAAATAAAAGTGTAATGTACAGTACACAGTTTTCTCATTAGGCTCACTAGGGCACGGAAAACAGAAATTCAAAATAATAATAATAATATTACAATAATAACAATAGAATCATTTTATATAAAAACAATTCATAAAGGAACGTGCAATTAGTTATTACGACGATGCAATTTTTAATCATATTTTTTAATTAATTTAATTTAAAAAATATATGCTCTCGATCTCAAATCAGCGGTATCTTACCCCTGTAAATCATACTTCTCCTGATAACAGCGGAGTCGTGCAGGTTGTGTATCTAACACCGCTCGGGGGGCAAATTTTTGAATTGAAACCAGTGACTTCTGGTGCAAACCGGAAGTTCGTATATTTCGTGTATTGTTAATCAGGGCCTCCTGCCCTGAGCTTTCCATAACCGGTCTCGATTTTCATCTAACTAACTCAGTTCTGGTGCAAATTGAAAGCTTAAGTGAAGGCACCTGATATATTAGTTTGGGCCTGGAATACCTGCATATTAAGGGCCTTGTAAATATTGTTGGCATTGAGGCGCCTGCATATTGTGAACCTGAAGGACCTGACTATTATGGTCGCCATATTTCCAAATACGCCCCCCGAATATACAAGTGTAAAACTTCCATAAACCTGTTGGAAATTCATAAAATTAATTGAGCAGTTAGACTTACGGCTTGTCAATACACCTCGATATAGCGTCACCCTCGTTTAGTGCCAACCAATGCTCGTGAAATGAACTTCCTCGTAACTATTAAACAATCGTATCCTTTGTTATCAGTTTCCGAGACGAACAAACTGCGGCGTTATATCGAGGTTGGTCTGTATATAAATTATTATTTTAGCCTTTTCGGTGGAATTTCGTGTCAGAAAACCTTAATTTCAGTAGCATTTTTTATTTAAAAAAGAAAAAACATCGAATCTACACCTGACAAACTTAGTAAACGGGTTGAAAATAATTTTCTCCAAGGTTAATTTTCGAACTTTGTCATCTTCTCCAATCTCTAAATCTTTCAAGATTAACAAATCAAGTGAGATTTTTCTCATAAGCCAACTGGAAACGTTGGAAAAATCTTTTTTTTTTTTTTCCCCCTCTTTCAAGTATAACGAATTCGCATCGATAAAAGTTTCCTTCAAAAATTTTCCAATTTTTATTTGACATTTAGAAAAAAAATTTCTACATTAGAATATATACAATATTTTTTTTGGTATTAAAAAAATCCAATTTTTTCGAAAGTAAAAATCTATAAAAAAATTTTAAGTTGGAATTTATTTTTAATTTTTTTGATTTTTTTTATGATTTTTTCTAATTTTTTAAAAAATTTTTATAGATTTTTATTATCCTGTAGAATATTTTTAAAAAATGTATTACTCGATAAATAAATAAATTTACTTTCGTGGAAAATATTGTTTATATTCATCGCCTACTTTATTACTTTTCTAAGAGGTTTCCAGATAAACACGCACTTATATTATTATATAAATATAATTTAAAATTTATCTAGTGCTTCATTAATGCGTTTTATAGTCGTTATAACGAGAATAGAACGACGTTAAAGCGAAGTTATATTAATATTTTTATTTACTTCGACGGAAAAAGCGAAAGTTTTTAAAGAATGAGAATCGCGGGATTGCTCCTGAACCTCTTCCTCCTCATTTCTTCTTCCCCTTCTTTTCTTCCCCCTGTATCAGTTATATAAAAATTTATGAAGCGAGTATGTTACCAGATAGGAGAAGAATTTTTTTTCCTACGTTTCTACAGCTTACAGTAATAAAACTCTAGAAGTAAAATAGCGCAGATGCTATTCGTGAGTGTATTTTATAATTACTTCCCCCGATAAAGCGCTTGGTAACAGGTTAGAAAACTAAATAACTCGTTTAAATTTTTATTAAGTTTATAAATAAATTAATTTATCTTCCTTAGAATTTTTAATAATTCTAAGGAAGATAAATTAATTTATTTTAAGAGTTGACAGTAGAATTGGGAGGCCATATTTATTTTTTTTTTACTCCTCCGCATCCTGCCCACATCATTTATTCAATTTTAATTCATTATCCTTATAAAATATTAAACTTTTAACTTATAAATTTATAAATGTAACAATTCTTTTAATTTTTAATTGTTTTTAAATAAATTATTTATTTATTTTTATTATTTTTAACGTAAAAAATTCGTAAACGTGTGTTTAAATTCATAAATATTTGTTAATTAAAGTATAGAAAAATTGAATAGAGGAAAAGTATGGAGACCTGTCAAAAACTGACCCACTCCCCAAATTTTTACATTTTTGGACGACTCGGGTGACCTTAAAACGTCGAATAATGCTAACATTTCGAGGGTTTTTTTCTGTATGTACAGTACTGTACGCATCTTAGTGTCTGTGTGGGGGGTACGACTTTGTTCATCCACTTTAAAGCTTAATAACTCCTGTAACTTTTGTCGAAATTTTCTGAAATTTTGTAAGAAGATTCGGATATTATGGGTGTTAATTCTGTTAAATTTTGGAGGTTAAAGGTTGAGGGGATGAGGAGATAGAGGTGGTCACGTGCCGTATCTCGAATGGATCGGACTCATTGCAATTTGTTATAAAAACCCATCCCTATCCACAAAATTAAGCTTTTTGCCACTTTATAATAATTAATAATATAAAAAGTTTTTAAAAATAAAATCAAATAAGAGATGGCGCTACGCGAAATTTTAACTTTTACTGCCGGAAAAGTTACGCAACTCGTTGCTTAAATTTTTTTTTCGTTTTGATTAATTTTTTCGCCCTCAATATCCTCCAACAAATGGTTAGAAAGAGCGAAAAGATACGTTAAAGAATTGTCAGAAAATCATAAAAATCCTTAATCGCGTGTCTTTAGGGGGTAGGAGGATGCTTCCTAAATCATCAATTTGTTGTTAATCTATTGATTAATGGTTAGAAAAGCCTAGGGATGCTGTATCTTATTGTTGGCAAATCCTCCAAATCTACAATATTATATCTCCTGTAGATGTTTTCCGATTGATTTGTTACATCTACAAAAGTATAAAACTCTGAAAGATGTAGTTTTATGTCACAGATTACGGCTTTGAGATACGTTCCCTTTACAAAATTTCCAGATATTTTACCTTAGAAGGTTGCGTACATCGTAAAAAGTACATATCTATGCTTACTAACGTGAGAAGGGGCATAAAATTTCGCATGTTTGTAACTAGATAAAGTGTACTTTTGTGGCCATCTTATCACTTATGCTTCCTATCTCTATCCATCAGATGCCGAGTTGATGCATTTTATGGCCTAATTTAGCATCTTATCGTACCTTCGATTGCTATCTCATCGTAAGATTAACCGTAATAACATCTTATGCTTTATTAACCGTTATAATTTTCTAAGAGTTAACAAACTTGCTTGTGTCGTTAGACCTTTCATAAAATTCGCATTAATCGAACCGATTTTCGAAAGATTCTGGCGGAAATTACCAAAAATTAAGGCGGGGTTGGGGCCAAAATTCAGTTAACCGGCTGCAAATGTTAACCGGTGAAATAATTTCGTGCAATTATTGCCTTTCTTACCGTAATTGATGAATTATTTGAGGAGAAAAAAGCGGTTAACCGACTTTTGGAACGCGACAAAAACAAAGAAAGGAAATTCATTGGCTAAATTTAATTACGTTACAAGTACAGTACACACACCAAATTCTTCCTCTTAGACTTTGAAACTTTCAAATTTAATTAATCCGATTATGTTACGTCTAAGATTTCCAGCAGCTTAGAAAATAAAGTAATAATAATACCTTTTAAATGGCGCATCTACACTAGCTTTGATACAGAATTAATGGGGGTATCTAGTGTATGGAACAAACAAAAATATACATTAAGAATTAAGAGAGATGTCGACATAATTACTAACTTTCTTTTCTTTTTTTTGTTTTTCATCATAAAAATAAAAATCAAGCGTTAAAAGTTCATTTATAGTTTTTTACGAGGCGATTTTTATCGAGAAAATGGCCGTTTCATCACCCTCCTCGCCTCTACTTCCTCACCTCTCACCTAATTAGTGGGGTCAATGGGAATTTTATTCTATAATAAAACGACTTCTCCTCACTCCTCGCACCTCCATTGATTTATCGAAGCGGGTCAAAGGTCAACCGATAAGGTTAAATCACCTTAAAAGGGGAAGGGGAAAATATGTCCCACAAAGTACACCAGAAAGTGCTTGGGATGCTATTCGAAAAAAAAATTCCACTGTTGTCTGTCCTTTTTTAATCTTGAAAACAATGATATATAGTGAGAACAGTAAATAGATTAAAATCGAGACCATATATGGAAAGCTTATGGGCTGGAGGCCCCGATTTACTATACAGGAACTTCTGGTCCAGACCGGAAATCACGTGATTTCAATTCAAAAATGTCCCCAGAACAGAGTTACGTAGATAACCGGCACGACTCTGCCGCTATCAGGAAAAGTATGATTTACAGGGGCAGGTTACTAATTTGAGATCGAGAGCATATATTTTAAATAAAATTTTTAAAAATATGATTAAAAATGAAGACCAACTTTTAATTTTACCGATTACGATTATAAATTTAAAGGGGCGCTAATTTTAATTGATAATTTACAGGGAATTAACACAAACGATCAAATTATTCATTAGAAAATCATTATATAAATGGCGCGCTAACGAGGAAAACAAGACGAATTATAACCAGCAAATACAGAAAGAGAATAAATAAGGAGAGTTTGTCTGTTTGTCTGCCTGTCTCGGCGGGCAAAATTCCTTACGTGTTTACTCCAGTGGGCAGTTAGTGCGGCAGTGGAGAGTTGTGAGATAGCCAAATTGTCACGACGAGTGCAAGACATCGATTAGATTCATTGCAATGGAAGGCTATTAACGAGGTGAAACTCGAGCTGTGGAGTCAAACAGACGTGGCCAATAACTTAATGTCTGTTCGAGGTGAGATCTGGACCGTGGACAAAGTAACAGAAGTAGAAAGTTGATATCTGTGCAATTGATCATAATTCAGATTTTTATAGGGTCTACCGGTTAAATGATGTCTGCAACTTCTTGCTTACTCGCTGATATCTTGTTTTTTTTCTATTATTTGGGAATATCTGATGAAGAATAAAGTGGGAATGTGTTTTCTTTTCTGTGTCTGAGATTTCTTCCTTGGTAATATCTCGATTTTCTGTTGGAATAATAAAAGAGTGTGTTATTTCTTGGTTAGGATATCTGCAACTTCTTCCTTAGTAAGCAATAAAGTTACTTATATTCTTTTATATAGGAATAGTAAAAGAATAAAATAGGAATATTCTTTCTTTGCTGGAATGTCTGCAACTTCATCCTTGCTCGTATCTCGACATTCTCTTATATGGGAGATGTTACAGACGAATAAATAGGAATATTTTCTTTATTTGCCATGTAAAAACGATTGCATGATGTAACAGAAAAATGATAGAAATTCTGTTTTCGCTTGGTGCAATAAATAAATAAATAAATAATAAAAACGTTAGCTGCTTTCTTTTTTCTCGTTGTAGAGATGAATAAAATGGAGTTCTCCATGACCGAATCCAGATATTTTGTTTGCAAAGAAACGAATTCATCGAAAAGAGATATACATAAATTAAAGATAATCGAGGGAAAATCTTTTTATAATATGTTAGAAATAAAATGGAAACAATTCCATTAAGTAAATGGATAAGTAAAGGACTTCGATCTTTGCTTCTACGCAAATATTTTAAATTATTATCATGAATGGATTTTTTTTTTCGTTTGTTTGACGTAGGATAAGAGCACTTACGATTACACAAGATAGGTTATTTAGGGAATTTCTGGGACTATTTAAGGTAGGAGCTAGAACTATTATTAATATTTAAGAGGATTTGGCGAGTGTTGGAACATTTAGTAAGACGTAGGATACTTAGGAGAGGATTTAGGATTATCAAGACTACTTAGGATTGGAATGAATTGAACTGAGGGAATAAGGGTGATCTGAAAAAGAGATGGATTCTGAGAGGCCTTTCTACAGAGAATTGGCCTGTATTTAAGTGTTGGACACGTAAAGTTACCTAAATAATTCCTAAGTCCTGTGAGAAAACACGGAAATTCCACACGAACCCACAGTGTGCAGTGGCTCTATCCACTCGGGCACTGATGGGCCTTGCTGAGAATAAAATTTATCACTTTTTTATTGCTTTCGTATCATTGTTTTTTTATGTAAAAGACTAAATTTTGGTGCCTTTGGAGTCCCAAAATTTCGTCTTTTACATAAAAGGACAGGTCTTGAACCCAGAGAAAGCTAAAGGACACTGTAACATTGTACTTAACATATCACAGGGACAACTTTAAAATTTCATATCCTTAAAAAAATTAATTTATAGATTTTTTCACGACTTTAATTACAATAAAACAAAGGAAAATATTCACGTGCAACAAAATTACGCCAAAATATATACAAGAAGTAAATACATTACGCAAAACATCCAGCACAATTTACACGCAACAGAATGGAAATTCGAATTGAATATTTTCTCTTATTAAGATTAAAAAATTAAGTTATTTTTATTCTAAACAGTAACGAAATACAGACCAACCTCGATATAGCGCCAACGATATCAAACGTGGCGTTAAACCGAAGAATCTCCAAGAATAAAAATCATTTAAAACGACGAGGTTTGAGTTTGAAAGTACATTGTTAAATGCTGTATAGGAAGGCGTTATATCGGGGTTTAAATAAGGAAATTACATTATTATTATTATTGAGTGTATTTTTTTTAAATTATGCCAGTCTCGGATCAGATTATTCGATAAAATTCGACACGAAAACATCTTAAATGGGTCAAATTATATTAAAAAGATTATATTTATGTTAAAAAAAACTGGAATAATGAATTATTCTTTTTTGTAAGAAATAAATTCGACAAAATACAATTTTTTAAAATTCATTTTATGTGATTTTATATTAATGTAAAGGACATGAAGGCGATGAGATGGCCTGGATAGTCACAAATGTCGTCTTCGTCCTTCTTTGAAAGCCATAAAAATGTATGAATCAAACAAAAACAGATTTCGATTTTAACCCTTTATCAAAATGAACTTCAGTTTTGTATCTCTTGCATTGTTTTTTTTTCATGCAAATTTTAGGCAGCAAGCCCCCAAAGCCTAGTCTTTTACATAGGAAAAGGCTGGGTCTTCGATCAAGAGAAAGATAACAGATAGGACTTTTAGCAAACTAACATATATTTCATCTAGGAGGTTATCAGACAGGATATTTAGGAGGTTAGCAGATAGAGCATTTAGGAGTGAGCAGAGGGGTATTTAGGGGCTAGATATATTTTTATTATTTTTTATTGATTTTCTGGCTATTCTGATCCTTCATACACTAAAGCAAATTCCTATAAAAGATTAGGGTGGCCCAAAAGACACTTAACCATTTCAAAGACCGCATTGCTGCCTTATTCAAATTGCAGACCTTTAAATACCCAATTGTTTCCTCCGTCTGCCTGTCTGTCCTACCTTAATCTCGAGAACGGAGTTAGATAGACGGATATGGAAAGTTTAGGGTGAGGTGATCCTTATTAACTATATACGAACTTCCGGTATGGAACGGAAGTCACATGATTTCAATTCAAAAATTTTCTCCAGAACAAAATTAGACGGATGACCAGAACGACTCTGTTTCTATCAGGAAAAGTATGATTTACAGGGGCAAGACACTACTAAAAATCGAGAGCATATATTTTAAATGAAATACATTTAAAAATTTTGTCGATTTTTAATTACAAATTTTACAAAAACATTGCTTAAAATTTACTCCAAGCATAAACTAAACAACGCTTAATTAGCAAATTCAGTTTGTGTTCGTATTCGCAGGTTTACTAGAACACAAAATTCGGTCAACCGACTTTTGGGTCACCCTGCAGAATTTAAAATATTCCCGAAAAGGAATTAATTCAAGCAATAATTTTGTCACAAACGAGAGATAGAGGTTACATTTAATTAAGCAAATTTGTTCGAAACGTTCATCATCTTTTGAACAATCGGGATTGATTGACTCCACTCGAATCATCAAAGGATAAACCCTTTTAAAACGGCATATTTATCCTTTGCAGAAAATTCTTTACGAAATATCAAAAGATGTAAGGAGACGTTAAATCATCTAGAAGACATTTCTCCACTTAAAATTAAAGTTTCGTATAAAAATTACCTCATTTTCTGTAAGATAATTTAGCAACAGATGCTCCAAATCATCGTTTAACTCGAAAAATTTCGCATAAAAATCGTCAAACAATAAAAATTAATTAATGTAAATAAATTTTAATTTCTCGGCTATAATTAAACAAGAAAAAACTTGTAACCTATATATTCCCAGTCTGTCTGTCCTTCCTTAATCTCAAGAATGGTATTAGTGATACGAAAGTCGAGACCAGATATGGATAGCTTAAGAGGAGGAGGTCCAGATTAACTATACAAAAATTTCCGGTCTAAACCGGAAGTGACGTGATTTCAATTCCAAAAAAACTTCCCCAGAATAGAGTTACATACATGAGTCTGTTGCTATCAGGAAAAGTATGATGTACAGGAGCAAGAGTACTATTAAAATCGAGTGCATATAACATATTTTAAATGAAATAAATTAAAAATTTCCTTAAATTATAGGCGGAATTAGACTACATCGTTAAGATTAATCGACGAATCTTCCCTTAATTACATTAAAAAATAAAACTGGTAAACAAAGGTAAAAGGCCGATATAATATTATTTAAAAACGATAATAACCTAAATCACTACATCAGACGTAGAAAATCTCTTATATATTTGAGAAACTTCTATTGATATCCTTAAGATTCCTTAGAGATGGTTGTAGAAGCTTTTGAAAAAGCTTGTTGATCCCGTATGAAAGGCGATCGAAACTGCAGTATAAACATAGAAAGTTTTAAGAATAAGTCAGCATTTTTTATGTTTAAATCTGCATTTTATGACGCTTTACTGAATACTATATTTAAGTAACATAAATTATTCCTATGAGATGTATGTAAATCAAAGCAAGAAGTGATGTAGGATGCGGAAGAGCAGTAGCAATGTCATTCGATATTTCTACTTTAATTAAAAATATTCTTTGATATATTAATGCAAAAATAAATTTAAAAAATCGATTATCTTTTTAAGAAAATGGATAATTTATTACATATTCTTACTTATATAAAGTTTTAAGCAATTAAAATTGATATTTACTTATAAATCATTTGAATCTCTGAAGATGTTTTTTCCTTTGATTAGCATGGAGAGTATTGCAGTGAAGCATATAACCAGGAAAGTTTTGTGGGGGAAAATTAAAGATAATTGTATTTTATCGATTTAAAACTTGAATTTTTTGTTATTTATATAAATTTATATTCAGTGATCGATTTTATGTATAAATTTAGAGCCTGAAGAAACGAAATAACGCCCAAACCAGTCATAAATAAGGCCCTAATCTCTTCAAAAACCGTAAATATACGTAAAGAAAATAAATAAATAAATACATTTTTTATCACAGATTGAAGGAGATTTTAATTTATGTTATTTTCGCATCGTTATTTTGTATAAAAGATTAAATTTTGGGGCCATTCTGCAGTCGAACCCAAGCCAACAAGAGAGGACCTTGATAGAAAACCTACATATCTATAAATTATAGTATAAAAATCCTTATAAGAACTGTTAATTAAAGAGAAAAAAGGATATTTTTTATATATTTATAAGCTTTAACACAAAGAAACCTTCAACTCAAGTCGAGGAGGAGGAGGAGAAGGATGAGGAGGAGAAAGAGAAATAACAGATGAAAAAAGTAAGATCGATTGAATCGTTTGTAAGAATTCGACTCGAACAGAAATAATTCATTAATTTCTCAAATAATTTTAATAAAATATAAATTAAAATATTAATTTTTAATGTTAATTAACATAATATATAGATACAATAATTTTCTTCACGTACAGTACCGTACCTTAAGCAGCAACGGTTCATCAATTCAGTACTAAAATACAAACAGAATTAATGAATTTAATTCTGAAATTAATTAATTAAACCTCAATTTTTATTTCCCAAAAAAAATTCCTACACGAGATAATATTATATTTATTAATACAGCAACTTATATTAAATATGAGAATCTCTTATAACGTACGTGGAAAGTGAAGCTTATGAGAATTTATAAGTTATTTAATATATTTTGGTATATTCTTGGCTATATATTGCTTAGAAATTGGAATATCTTGTCTACTTATATTCTTCTAGAAATTCATTTTAAAATATTGGATCCAGATTCGTGAAATTGGCAATGATAAAAGTACAACCACGATTGAACTAAGAAGAATTGATTCACGAAATTAAATACAGCCAAACCTGCAAACGACGGACACTGACAGGTTTGGCTGTTGTTGAATGAATCTTTAAACAACGGAAATTTTGAAAATGTCCGTTGTTTGGAGGTTATTTTGTACGTATTTCGAAAAAGAAGGATTCCTAGAAAAGATGGCCCTCATTGTTGGGAAATGGCCGTCATTAGAGGTTCGACTGTATATCGAAATTAAGCTGTTCAAGACTCTTTCTTTACTCGATAATACTAAAAATTTATCTTGAACAGAAGAGAGAGAGAGAGAGAGAGATTTAAACTGACTTTTCTTCAATGGAATGTAGCCAATGTTGGAGCAAGTGGAACAGAGGGATAAATATGAATCCTTCACTGAGAATTATTTACTTTGCACCAATTGGCACAGTGTGAAGTGCTTGATAAAGCTATTAAATTCGACCAGAGTCTCTATAAACATGTTTGAAATCCTTGCAAAACCTAGAAAATATAGGAAACTCACCTTATTAAACTCTAGATTTCATTCATTGAAGAAGAAATATTTTCCCTTCTTGTATATAAAAAAAAATCTACTTAAATTATTATAATTTCACTAACAATAATTTCCGTCCTATTTTTTAATTATTATTTTATTTTAATTTTATACGTTTTTAAAGTAAAAAAAAATCTAGTAATGAGTTGCGTAACTTTCTCGGTAGAAAAGTTAAAATTGTGTGTGGCGCCATCTGTTACGAGATTTTATTAAAAACTTTTTATATTATTAATTATTATTAAAATGAAAAAAAGTTTAATTTTTAGATAGAGATGGGTTTTATAACAAATTGTAATTGATAATAACGAGTAAAATCATTAAGTCCGGCCCACTCGAGATAAGACACGTGACCTTCTCTATCTTCCCACCTCCTCGACCTTTAACCACAAAAATTTAACAGCATCAACCCCGTTAACACCCGAACCACCCTGCAAAATTTCAGAAATTTTCAACGAAAGGCACGGGAGTTATTAAGCTTCAAAATGAGTAAACAAAACGTACCCCCCTCACACAAACATCCATACATACAGGGAAAAAAACCCGCGAAATTAACAAAACTGCAATTAAGTGTAACTTAATTACATTTACTCGGTGAATTTGAAGAGCAATACAAGGAAAAGAACTGATTATTTACCTTAACAATTTAGATGATAAAGATGGCAGAGGATAGACCAAAAACAAACCCTCCCCCCCCCAAAAAAAATATACGAAACTAAAATAATATCCAACGGTTCACGTAAATATAATCGAATTTTGGTAATGGAAACGAAATTCGGGATATTGTCTAAAATTGCATCAAATCAGATCAATGCATATGGCGCAGTACCATGAAAGAAGATGGAAGATCCAGTTACAGAAAAAGAAATAAATAAAAAAAAATATATATATATATAAAACAACAGGAAAGAAAGTTTCCAACACATATTTTATCAATCTAGAATTCGATCTTAGTACGAAGAAAATTGCTCTAATTGCTAAGAGACCAATTCCTCTTTGCAATTACGCTAACTGAAGTGATGAAGTAAATCTCACTTTAGTCAATGGCATCCTTAAGAAATGAATTGCTCTCCTTTAATATAAAGTTTTCTGGACATTTCTAGAATGACTGTAGCTCTTGTAATCAGTCTAGAAGTATCTAGAGACTGATTTCTTAACATAACAATCTATACATTGAATTATTTCTCGGGGAATTTGATAGAATATCATTCATCCTTCTGGTAGGATGAGACGAGTGAATAAGAGAAGAATCCGACTAAAATCGGCATATATTGATGCAGAAAATATGAATTATATCATTCGAAATGTTATATTTTTAACTATAATTTATTTTATTTCAAGATTTACAGATGTAAAGTTCACCGAGACGTAGTTTTAGTATAGACCACTCCACTTATCTAGTGCACCCTAGGCAAATCTATCGTAATGAGATGGACTGGTGAAGGAGAAAATCGACCAAAATCGACATAAATTGATGCAGAAAATACGAATTATATTACTCAAAATCCTATATTTTAAGATTTACAAAGGTAAAGAGTAACGAGAGACACAGACCACCCCTACATATCAAGTGCACTGAACAAATATCTACGTTAATAAGAGGAGTGGATGAGGGAGAAAACCGACTAAAATCGACAAAAATGAATGCAGAAAATACGAATTAAACACTCAAAATGTTATATTTTAACCACATTTTAAATCTTAAAATCGTATTACAAAGGTAATGGCTAATCAGACAAACAACCACTCCACAATAGGATAGAGAGTATGCTGATTCCAAATACAATTAACACGATATTTGAAATAAAAACGTGCAAAAATCTTTAAATAAATAAGCAGGAAACATCTCATAAGGTGGGGTTAAGATTCTATAAATCATTTGACATTCAATAAGGAAGGTATTCATCCTATTCTTAGTGGCTCCATAAGAAAAGAAGGAAGATTTAAAACAGAGGAAATATATCATCCAGTTTAATTTTATAAATATTAGAGAAGCTGCTACTTTTCTTTTCATCATCAATCATAGAATATAGCCTACAAGTTCAATATCGAACCTTAAAAAAATAAAAAATAAAATCGATAAAGTAGACTACGCGAGATATTAGATTTTATTCTACAATAACAAACGTCACAGTGTAGTGTACTTTTTATTTTTTATTTTTTTTGAGTGAAGCATCTTTAAGAAAACTCTTACCAACAACACGCGAAGATCGCATATTATTCTGGAAGATTACAGAGGGGGGAGAGAATCTGAATAAGATTTCCAGAGTTTTCTGGCCTTTGCAAGAGGTAAATCGTATTGACACGATGCGAAGCAAATTGAATTCGTAAGCTGTCGAGAAAAATGATATAAGAAGAAAGCCATGATTGAAAGCTTTAGCTTTATAACAATTCTCCTTGAGGATTACTCCATATTGCATAAGGAAGCAAATATTTCTTCAAATGTATTTATATAAATTTAATATGGGGTATTAAATTGCCAGATTTATACTGGAAAAATAAATAAATAATATTAAATAATTTAACGAGTAGATGCGGTATTTGTGACGTAATTTCCTACTGGTGCAGCCGGTGGAGGATTTATCAGGAAGCACAAAGAGTTGCTGAGGGCCCCCCAGCAACTGCCGCACCCAGGAAAAAGAACAAGCAACTGCTTGGGGCCCCGAGCTGAGAGGGGCCTCCAGCAACTACTGCAGACAGGAAGCAAAACAAGCAACCGCTGGGGCCCCTTTATTATTATTATTGTTGTTGTTTAATTTTGCAGCAATTATTTTTTTGGTGCATTTTGAGACTGAGAAAAGTGGGAAGAAGTTGTAATACACTTGATAAATGAGTTTAATTTATGCTTTTCTTCCGATTTTTTCAGTTGCAAGGAACCCCAAAATTTTAAATCGCTTGAGGCTCCTTCGAAGGTGGATCCGGCAACGTTAATCCTTCCTCTCCTCCGTTTCTGTAGCTTAACAACTGATAAGTTAACAGTCTCCACCCCTGTCTGTTCGCTAAATTTACGAATATATTACTTAAAATACTTTTAAAAATTGATTTCTTGCACGTAAATATGACGTTTATTATATTATAAAGGGAAATTTTTATCAATTTAGAAGGGAGGATGATGATGATTCTACAGGCGCGTGTTGTATATTTCATTACGTGATAATGTTGTGTGCATTAAGATTGATCGAAGATTGAACGGATTTCTAACCTAAATCTGTCACAAATAAGCTGATTCAAATAACAAATCCAACTTCAGTACTGTATATATATATACAGCTGCAAACATGAATATATTTATAGTCTATATATAGATCTACGAGTTTGCAACTTCCACGTCCCTTTATTGTTACAAAATAGAAGAAAATAAACCAGAATATGCCTTACTTTTGCAGAAAAGGGATTAAAATTTGACGAAGTTAACCTTAAATTACCATTTTTTAAACAAGATCGGACGAATAAAATTTTCAGTTGTATGTAATTTTGAATGGAAATTGTTTATGAAATTTGCAACTTCTTTTATTTTGTAGAAAACTTTGTTGCTGCTTTTTTTCCCCTCCTTAAATAATCAATTTTTGCAGACTAAATCTTATTACACTCGCTCCATCTGTTGTGAATTGATCAAAGTGGGTCAAACAAAATAGGAATTCTTGTCGCAAAAATGATCATTTTATTCTTTTCGGACCGCGTGATCGATAAAAATAAAGTTCGTAAAATAGGAAAAAGAATGCGGAGAAAAATAGAAAACAAGAAAATATAAATAAATAAATAAAAATTCCAGAGACGAGTTGCATAACTTTCCCGGCAGAACAGTTAAAATTGCGTGTGGTGCAATCTGTTAACGAGATTTTACTAAAAAACTTTTTATATATTATTAATTATTATAAAATGAAAAAAAAAGTTTAATTTTTAGATAGAGATGGGTTTTATAACAAATTGTAAATAATAATAACGAGTAAAATCATTAAGTCCGAGCCACTCGAGATACGACACGTGACCCGCTCTATCTCCCCATCCCTTCGACCTTTAACCTCCAAAATTTAACAGCGTCAACCACCCTAATACACAAATCTCCCTGCAAAATTTCAAAAATTTTCGACAAAAGGCACGGGAGTTATTAACCTTGAAATTGGGTGAAGAAAACCGTTCCCTCCACACAAACACACAGAAAAAAAAATCCCCAAATTTCTTTGCATCTCTCCAAAAAAAAAACCGTAAAAATTTCGGAGGAGGGGCCATTTTTTTTCTGTTATACACAACAGAGGAGAAAGTAAAATAGAAAAATAATATATAATATATATTTGAATAGTGAGAAGAAAATTGAAGACAAGTCACACATCAATTTAATACAAGAAAAGAGCAAGATTTCAATCCAACTTGCATACTAGAAAAGATAAAATGGAAACTATCGATAACCAATTTTCTTCCTATTTTTTCTACACTTCTGAAATCAAGTTTCTGAATTTTTTTCTTCCCCTCCCATCTTCTTCCTTCCCTTTCTCTAAATTTCTTATTGGTGTTTTCCAATATGATTTCTTATAAGAATTGGCATGAATTATTTAAATAGAAAAAAACTGAGACAATATTGGAAGAAGAACAAGAAGAAGAAGGAAGAAGAGGAGGAGGAGGAGAAAAAGAAAAAAAAAGTGTAAAAAAATTTTACTCCAGAGAAAGATTTGATTCTTATTTAAATTTTACATCACACACACAAACAATCCTTTTTACTTCTGAGTTTATTTTTTTTTATAGAAAAAGAATTAAATTATATAAAAATTTTTAAATGTTTGATGATTTTATTGATTGATTTTTTAAAATAATTAATCATATGTTACTGCATTTATTTAATATTTAAAATTTAATACATCATTCTTAATAATTTATTGATTTTCAATATGTTATGATATTAATTTTTACTAACAGAGTGTTTGTTAATTATAAATGAATATTTTTCTTTGCAATATTTTTAATATAGAGTGACCCTAAAATTAGTTAACTAGTTTAAACACTAAATTGCTGTCTTATTTAAATACTTAAACATTTTATTGTTTTTAATCATGATTCTACTAATCTTTTAAAAGAAAAATGCATCCTTCTAAACTTAACTTGTTATTTATAATTGCAAATGTAGTTGAAAAGCACAAATATCTAACGCAAAGTTAATTGACTTTTGGACCACACTGTATCTATGTAGTATAAGGAAAATACTGTATTATATATATATATACACACATACACATACATAGGGTGTCCCATAAGTCTGGAACTCTAGGAGTTATTGTGATCTTTGTCCATTCCTTTAAAGTAAAGCATGACACTAAGAAGGAATAAATTCAAGTTATTTTGATGGTGGAACCCCACAATTGGTGTGAAGTCGCTGAGGAATTTAACAAGCTGAATTTGGACCTCCCATCGGTCACACACAGCCATCCGGATGCAGTCTGTTAAGTTCTTTGGCAACTTCTGCAGGTTCCCGCCACCACAATAACTTGATTTCATCCCATGTTACTACTTGGCATCACGCTGTTACCTGTAAAAAGAAAAAGGGGGCAGAGATTAAAGTAACTCCTGTGGTTCCAGACTAATGGAACACTCATTTTTTTCATTTTATTTCTATTAAAAATACAGTATATATATAAAAATATATATTCATAATTACATTCATTTGACGCTGCATTCCCTTTTGAAGCTATTTCCTATGCCAAACGTCGAATAAATATCAATGTGCCGATTGCGTCATTTTTATCTGTGACGACATTTATATAGAAATATACGAAAGGAAATTTTATTCTTCCTTTCGGTATTTTCCATTTCTACGGTTACGTACGGTACAATTTTTAACTTATCCCAAATAAATCTTCGTGGCCGTTATTGGAGGTTCGAGTGTATTAGAAATATACCAGTCGACCCCCCTATAACACTGTTGATAATTCCGTTTTATATGAATTCCATGCTGTACGAGTCACTTAGATTTTACAAATACGTGTGCCGGGCTGTGAACGGCTCACAAATTTGTAAAATCTAAGTGACTCGTACAACATGGAATTCATATGAAACGGAATTATCAACAGTGTTATAGGGGGTCGACTTGTATTTGCAATTTGCTCTTATTTCGAGTGATGATGATAAATTTTAATTCTATCAGATTGAAACGCAATAAAACCTCGATTTAACGGACTAATTCGGGCGAGGAAGCGTCTTTTAAAGTCGAAAGTCCGATAAATAATAAAATAGGTTTTCCCAAAGCGCTTGTTAAAAAATTGATAAATTAGTTTATCTGTTTTACTAGTGTTCATTTTTACTTATGACATACGAACCAGAGATTTTGTTCGTTAAACCGAGGTTTCACTGTATTATTAATTTAAAATTTCACGCGCCCAACGACATAAACAATTTGTCAATTGTTTATGTCGCGGTACAGTTCTTCTGTCTATACACGCGCAGCGACAGATAATATGAAATTTTTTTATACGAGTGTGCTTCGGGGCTGTGTTCTTAGCCTGTAGCTTTTTAAATTTATTTAAATAATTTTATTAGGCGAGTTAACGGTTCTAAAGCTTCTGGTTTTGATTTCGAGGGAGTCGGAGTGAAAATTTTGGCTTACGCCGATGACATGTATCGGTGGCTGATTCCGTGACGAACCTACAGAGGATAATTAATTAATGTTTTGGAGATATTTGTTTCTAACGCGGCACTGGAAGTTAATTCGGTTTAAATCGAAAATTGTGGTGTTTAGGAAAGGAGATGCGGGTTCTGTTAAAGAAAAGTAGTTTTATAGAGGAGGTAACATCGAAGCGGTCCGAGAATTTAAATATTTAAGTGTGTTATTTTGTTCAAATCTCCCATTTGAACAAAATAATACAACCAAATATTTAAATTCTCGTTCTTCCTCATTATGTCAAATATCTCGACCTAACGAGGAAGAAAGCAGAATTTCTGTCGTTTAAGATTATCCAAATATTTAATTACCGAACATTTAATTGTAAAATATACTATATACCAGCTTATTGTGTTATTAAATGTTCTAGTTATAGCTTTCTACACTTTTATTTTATTGCTAATCGGAGATATTGAACCCAATCACGGTCTAATGTCTCGAACTCCACTTTCCTCATTTCTCCGGAAGTCTTCTATGTCCAGTAAGTGTCGGCGGTCTCCCAGTGAACCCGCGCTAAAATCTCAACGTCGAAACCATTACGTCAATTCCTCTAAATCTTGCTATGTTTTTAGAAAAACGTTTTGACATGGTTATATCGGAATTTTTTCTCTCTCTCTCTTTCCGCCCTGTGGGCACTAAGAGGGCCTCCTTTTGCGAGCCCATTATGGGTTCGGCCAGGCCCACAATGGGGCTGCCGGGTGGTGAGGGACGGAGCCCGACATATCCGAACGGACCACCCCCGAAAAATTCCTGGGGATTTTGTTTATATCGGAATTAGACGAATTATGGACCTTCGACCAATATGCACGAGGAAGGCGAGGAACGTTTAACTGCCGTCGAAAAGAAAGCGGAAGAATTAACTTTTCTTGGTGTACATTCACGTGATGTACCCTGTGTACCAAATTTCAACTTTCAACTTGTAACTGTTTGGGTTCTGCGCTTATTATTATTATCATCAACCCATCTCGATTATATTATAAAATTAGGGTCTAATTTCTGAGAAATTTCGTTTTCACTGTTCTACTTATCGAATAAAGTATTTATATTTTTGCAACAGATTATAAAAATTATGTGGGAAGTATGTTCTAGTAAGTATCGCGCTTATAAAATAATTATCGGACTGAAATTTGAAAAAATTGTAGACCNATTTCATATACAGCGATGCAAGAGTCTTCTGCTTGGAATTTCAAATAAATATGATGATAAATTTCTAGCAGTCAAGACCATTTCATCTGCGCGGCAATCAATGAATCGCATACGTTTGGAATGATATAAAAAAATTAGTTTATAAAACATATATTCTAACTCATTTGTTGTAAATAGTTTGGAAAGTATTTTCTTTTAATTACTAAGTTAATTCAAAGATGTTTATATTACAAAATGTAAATTAGTTATAATCAATATTCTCCATTAGTAAATGTATGAGTAATTTGACTCTTATTAAAAAATATTTGTTAATTTGTTTAATTCCATTCAGGAATTAGGACTTTAAGAGATATTCTTTTTAATTATAATTATTTTTGATTTTGTTTATTCCTTTTAGCTTCCTTTTTAAGCACTATTGATTTTGTATGCACTGCTTTGTGGAAACCTTACTGTACAGAAGGGTCATTTTGGCCTGGAATCAAGAGATGGAGACCTTAAAATTATAAAAATCATGATAAAAAACTGATATAAATAAAAATATATTGTGAAAAGTGATGTAGATATACGTTTTTTTTTTATTTCTTTTATTGAGTTCATTCATATATTTTTTATAGGTAACAGAAAAAAATTGTCTCACTAACAGGCTGCTCAATATCTTGCCTCTCTCAAGCTTACATACTAATGATTTATTTAAATTTTTTGCAATACATTATAATTTCAACGAGGATTTTGTGTGTTTGAATTAATTTTAAGTTTATTTATTAAATTTTTTCATTTGATGTGGTGCGAATTTATTCGATCAACACTTGAAAATCTGATAAAATATTAATTATATGTTACGTACTTTAAAATATATAAAATGATATTGAATATTGAAATAAAAACATTCATTTTTTCATAAAATATTCAAGATAAATATTTAATTAGTTATAATAAAACTAATTGTTTCATAAATATTCAAAAGCTCTTTGATAAAGTGTTGCATACAGCATTACTATTAGACCCTACCCAATTAAGTTTCTCTCTAAAAATATCTTAAAATGGAAATACATAAGTGATTAATATAAAAGTATCATTTTTAACAAAATATTATTTATTATAGCTCTAAGTTCATATTTTTTGTCATGATGAGTGACGTTAGTTAAAACGGAAAAGCAAGTGTACATAAACCATTTGATTAATTCTACAAGTTTTATGTATATGAATACAGTTCTTCTATTCTTCAGCAGAGTATGATGCATTCATTCTAATGTTTAAAAAATTAGACTGCAAAATTTAGTATCTTAGAAACAAAGTTGCTACTTAACAAAAATTTAATTTGTCAGTCAATCAGTAAAAATAACAACAAAAAAAAAAAATCAATAACGGCTGAAATTCCACTTCCAAGAATCTTAGGAATTTGTCAACTTGTACTTAATTAGTTCAAACTTAACAATTTACTCTAGAAGTCTAATTAATAATTTTCTACGTATTAATTATAGTTCCAGAGCAAATTCTGTTATTTGTGTAGAATAAAATTCTATATTTCATTAAAAAATACGTGACGAATTTAAAAACTATGGATTCCTTTATGTATTTTCTATTATAAATAAAATTTAAATAAACTTTAAAGACAGAAACTTCTAACTATTTTAAGAATATGAATTAATTTATATATTCTGTAATAAAAATTCTCTTGAGTAAATCTTATAGATGTAATTCATTCTCAAATGCAGAAACAATTTTAAGAAATATGAAAAGAGTATTTTATATGTATTTAACGTAATAAAAATGTATAAAGTCTGTTTGACATATATTACGTGTACTGTACACAGTATTTCTTGCATTAAAAAAGTTATAATTCACTATTGTAAACACACTGAATTTTCACTAGACTCAATAATAATATTTAAAATATTTTAAAAAAGTTATTAATATATATTATTATTTAAATTTATTATAATTAATGATACAATTCTTTATGAATGGAATAAATGCTATTTTATGCTTGAATAATTTTTTACAATTCAATGTAAATATATATTTTGATATTTTGTATATTTTAAATTTAAGTTATATTATTGTATATATTTTATGTATATAATGTAATATGAAATAATGTGAAGATAAATAGCTTCACAGTAGTGTATGATTGATTATTTCATGGACAAATGCAGCTCCGAGAGCTGCATGCGGCTCTTGCTGAAAGTATTAATTTCTGCTTTTTATTATTATTTTTACAATTTTATTTCCACAATTTTGTGAAAATATGTTTATTATAAAATTCAATATTTATTTTATATTATATTTATATTATATAATAAAATCGCAGTACAGAATAAAAAAGTACAGAACTGCGGCTCCCATGCATTTTGCAAAACCTACATTTCGGCTCCCACTGAACTCTTGCTTGCCCACCCCTG
>NW_019385360.1:189828-216724 GCF_000671375.1 Centruroides sculpturatus
GTCAGTGCACTAGTATCAGCTAATATAGTTTATAGTTTATTTTGTAAACACATTTAAAATAAACATTTTTAAAATATTAATTATATAAGCTGGCTCATAAGTCACTTTACCAATTAAAAATTTAATAGGTTTTCTGTTTCTCGAAAATTTATTATGGAAAAATTTACAACGGAATGATGCATAGAAGTTTCTTCCAAAATCGGCATGGAGGCAGTATACGCGCACATGCCTGATTTGATGGCACTGAACTTTTCCTTTGTTATCCAAAGGACCGATTGTATGTCAACAAGCTCCCTAACCATCTGGCAGCTCGAAGACAACATTTAAAAAGAAATTCAAATGCCGAGCCTGTTATGGAAAAAGTTCATGTTTACAAAGATAAAATACGGCTCGTTTACGTGACGTTTTCCATACATAGAGAATAAGTTACCATTTTCTGTGCCTTACTATATATAAAAATACAAATAATTAAAAATTATAAATATATTCAAGTTTCAATTGGTAAAGTAATTTTTGAGCAGCCTTGTATAATGTTATAATTAAAACAAATAGTAATTTTTCTGAGTCATTACATCAAATTTAAACTTAATGTAATTTAAGTTTGCATTTGACATAATAATTTAAAAGAAACTGCAATTTTTACTTGAATTAGTTTCCTCTAAACTGCAGTTCTTTTATGTCAGTGACATTCAAACTATGGGTTATGACCCCAAAGACATTGCACGAAAAATTTCAAAAATAATAAAATGTAATATAGAAGTTAATTAAGAAATTAATTGGGGTTATATCAAGTTTCTATCAGAACATATGAACACTTCTCTATGTACTGTACCTGAAAGTTAGAAAAAACCGCAAATCTTACTTAAAGAATTGTAATTTTCTCTAATTTTCTTGCACTTGATGCAGCTTAGAACAATTCTTATTTTTACAAAGAAGAATGGCATAAAAAAATTTCAAACATTGGATAAATTAGTAATTTATATACCTTGGGATTTTTCTGACAATGAAAAATTGATGAAACTAAGTAATTTGTTCAATTATTCAATACTTTCATTGCATTAAACTGACATTAACAATCAAAAATTAGAGTATTAATTAACCAAAAGTAACCAAGTATCGTCTCGTGGCAAGTATCTTCTTTCCATTGTGTTATCCTAAATTTAAAAAGAAACATTAAACAAACTTTTATTTTAATTCTAAAATACATTCAGCATCCATCTCACTTTACTAACCAAGCATATCTCTTGCTCAGCTACTTCCATAATTCTTTTTATCTAGAATCAATAGTTTCTTTTCCTGTCACTGATGAATATTTTTCCACTTATATTAATACAAAACTTTTTCATTCCTGTTTAAATTAGTTTTCAAATATATCTTCTGAATCAAAATTTCATATACAGCGATGCAAGAGTCTTCTGCTTGGAATTTCAAATAAATATGATGATAAATTTCTAGCAGTCAAGACCATTTCATCTGCGCGGCAATCAATGAATCGCATACGTTTGGAATGATATAAAAAAATTAGTTTATAAAACATATATTCTAACTCATTTGTTGTAAATAGTTTGGAAAGTATTTTCTTTTAATTACTAAGTTAATTCAAAGATGTTTATATTACAAAATGTAAATTAGTTATAATCAATATTCTCCATTAGTAAATGTATGAGTAATTTGACTCTTATTAAAAAATATTTGTTAATTTGTTTAATTCCATTCAGGAATTAGGACTTTAAGAGATATTCTTTTTAATTATAATTATTTTTGATTTTGTTTATTCCTTTTAGCTTCCTTTTTAAGCACTATTGATTTTGTATGCACTGCTTTGTGGAAACCTTACTGTACAGAAGGGTCATTTTGGCCTGGAATCAAGAGATGGAGACCTTAAAATTATAAAAATCATGATAAAAAACTGATATAAATAAAAATATATTGTGAAAAGTGATGTAGATATACGTTTTTTTTTTATTTCTTTTATTGAGTTCATTCATATATTTTTTATAGGTAACAGAAAAAAATTGTCTCACTAACAGGCTGCTCAATATCTTGCCTCTCTCAAGCTTACATACTAATGATTTATTTAAATTTTTTGCAATACATTATAATTTCAACGAGGATTTTGTGTGTTTGAATTAATTTTAAGTTTATTTATTAAATTTTTTCATTTGATGTGGTGCGAATTTATTCGATCAACACTTGAAAATCTGATAAAATATTAATTATATAAGCTGGCTCATAAGTCACTTTACCAATTAAAAATTTAATAGGTTTTCTGTTTCTCGAAAATTTATTATGGAAAAATTTACAACGGAATGATGCATAGAAGTTTCTTCCAAAATCGGCATGGAGGCAGTATACGCGCACATGCCTGATTTGATGGCACTCAACTTTTCCTTTGTTATCCAAAGGACCGATTGTATGTCAACAAGCTCCCTAACCATCTGGCAGCTCGAAGACAACATTTGAAAAGAAATTCAAATGCCGAGCCTGTTATGGAAAAAGTTCATGTTTACAAAGGTAAAATATGGCTCGTTTAGTTGACGTTTTCCGTACATAGTGAATAAGTTTCCATTTTCTGTGCCTTATTATATATAAAAATACAAATAATTAAAAATTATAAATATATTCAAGTTTCAATTGGTAAAGTAATTTTTGAGCAGCCTTGTATAATGTTATAATTAAAACAAATAGTAATTTTTCTGAGTCATTACATCAAATTTAAACTTAATGTAATTTAAGTTTGCATTTGACATAATAATTTAAAAGAAACTGCAATTTTTACTTGAATTAGTTTCCTCTAAACTGCAGTTCTTTTATGTCAGTGACATTCAAACTATGGGTTATGACCCCAAAGACATTGCACGAAAAATTTCAAAAATAATAAAATGTAATATAGAAGTTAATTAAGAAATTAATTGGGGTTATATCAAGTTTCTATCAGAACATATGAACACTTCTCTATGTACTGTACCTGAAAGTTAGAAAAAACCGCAAATCTTACTTAAAGAATTGTAATTTTCTCTAATTTTCTTGCACTTGATGCAGCTTAGAACAATTCTTATTTTTACAAAGAAGAATGGCATAAAAAAATTTCAAACATTGGATAAATTAGTAATTTATATACCTTGGGATTTTTCTGACAATGAAAAATTGATGAAACTAAGTAATTTGTTCAATTATTCAATACTTTCATTGCATTAAACTGACATTAACAATCAAAAATTAGAGTATTAATTAACCAAAAGTAACCAAGTATCGTCTCGTGGCAAGTATCTTCTTTCCATTGTGTTATCCTAAATTTAAAAAGAAACATTAAACAAACTTTTATTTTAATTCTAAAATACATTCAGCATCCATCTCACTTTACTAACCAAGCATATCTCTTGCTCAGCTACTTCCATAATTCTTTTTATCTAGAATCAATAGTTTCTTTTCCTGTCACTGATGAATATTTTTCCACTTATATTAATACAAAACTTTTTCATTCCTGTTTAAATTAGTTTTCAAATATATCTTCTGAATCAAAATTTCATATACAGCGATGCAAGAGTCTTCTGCTTGGAATTTCAAATAAATATGATGATAAATTTCTAGCAGTCAAGACCATTTCATCTGCGCGGTAATCAATGAATCGCATACGTTTGGAATGATATAAAAAAATTAGTTTATAAAACATATATTCTAACTCATTTGTTGTAAATAGTTTGGAAAGTATTTTCTTTTAATTACTAAGTTAATTCAAAGATGTTTATATTACAAAATGTAAATTAGTTATAATCAATATTCTCCATTAGTAAATGTATGAGTAATTTGACTCTTATTAAAAAATATTTGTTAATTTGTTTAATTCCATTCAGGAATTAGGACTTTAAGAGATATTCTTTTTAATTATAATTATTTTTGATTTTGTTTATTCCTTTTAGCTTCCTTTTTAAGCACTATTGATTTTGTATGCACTGCTTTGTGGAAACCTTACTGTACAGAAGGGTCATTTTGGCCTGGAATCAAGAGATGGAGACCTTAAAATTATAAAAATCATGATAAAAAACTGATATAAATAAAAATATATTGTGAAAAGTGATGTAGATATACGATTTTTTTTTATTTCTTTTATTGAGTTCATTCACATATTTTTTATAGGTAACAGAAAAAAATTGTCTCACTAACAGGCTGCTCAATATCTTGCCTCTCTCAAGCTTACATACTAATGATTTATTTAAATTTTTTGCAATACATTATAATTTCAACGAGGATTTTGTGTGTTTGAATTAATTTTAAGTTTATTTATTAAATTTTTTCATTTGATGTGGTGCGAATTTATTCGATCAACACTTGAAAATCTGATAAAATATTAATTATATGTTACGTACTTTAAAATATATAAAATGATATTGAATATTGAAATAAAAACATTCATTTTTTCATAAAATATTCAAGATAAATATTTAATTAGTTATAATAAAACTAATTGTTTCATAAATATTCAAAAGCTCTTTGATAAAGTGTTGCATACAGCATTACTATTAGACCCTACCCAATTAAGTTTCTCTCTAAAAATATCTTAAAATGGAAATACATAAGTGATTAATATAAAAGTATCATTTTTAACAAAATATTATTTATTATAGCTCTAAGTTCATATTTTTTGTCATGATGAGTGACGTTAGTTAAAACGGAAAAGCAAGTGCACATAAACCATTTGATTAATTCTACAAGTTTTATGTATATGAATACAGTTCTTCTATTCTTCAGCAGAGTATGATGCATTCATTCTAATGTTTAAAAAATTAGACTGCAAAATTTAGTATCTTAGAAACAAAGTTGCTACTTAACAAAAATTTAATTTGTCAGTCAATCAGTAAAAATAACAACAAAAAAAAAAAATCAATAACGGCTGAAATTCCACTTCCAAGAATCTTAGGAATTTGTCAACTTGTACTTAATTAGTTCAAACTTAACAATTTACTCTAGAAGTCTAATTAATAATTTTCTACGTATTAATTATAGTTCCAGAGCAAATTCTGTTATTTGTGTAGAATAAAATTCTATATTTCATTAAAAAATACGTGACGAATTTAAAAACTATGGATTCCTTTATGTATTTTCTATTATAAATAAAATTTAAATAAACTTTAAAGACAGAAACTTCTAACTATTTTAAGAATATGAATTAATTTATATATTCTGTAATAAAAATTCTCTTGAGTAAATCTTATAGATGTAATTCATTCTCAAATGCAGAAACAATTTTAAGAAATATGAAAAGAGTATTTTATATGTATTTAACGTAATAAAAATGTATAAAGTCTGTTTGACATATATTACGTGTACTGTACACAGTATTTCTTGCATTAAAAAAGTTATAATTCACTATTGTAAACACACTGAATTTTCACTAGACTCAATAATAATATTTAAAATATTTTAAAAAAGTTATTAATATATATTATTATTTAAATTTATTATAATTAATGATACAATTCTTTATGAATGGAATAAATGCTATTTTATGCTTGAATAATTTTTTACAATTCAATGTAAATATATATTTTGATATTTTGTATATTTTAAATTTAAGTTATATTATTGTATATATTTTATGTATATAATGTAATATGAAATAATGTGAAGATAAATAGCTTCACAGTAGTGTATGATTGATTATTTCATGGACAAATGCAGCTCCGAGAGCTGCATGCGGCTCTTGCTGAAAGTATTAATTTCTGCTTTTTATTATTATTTTTACAATTTTATTTCCACAATTTTGTGAAAATATGTTTATTATAAAATTCAATATTTATTTTATATTATATTTATATTATATAATAAAATCGCAGTACAGAATAAAAAAGTACAGAACTGCGGCTCCCATACATTTTGCAAAACTTACATTTCGGCTCCCACTGAATGCTTGCTTGCCCACCCATCATATAGAAACGTTAACATTTATGCTATATTGATCTTCAATAGTTGTCAAAACATCAAATATCAAATATAAATACAAATATTTGTTGATATTGTATGTATGTATATATATATATATAACAATATCGACAAATATTTGTTGATATTATATTTGTAAATAGGCTGTAATACTTCAAATAAATTAAATATACGAACCAATTATAATTCTCAAATTGGGTTATATAATAACTTAAAATAGAATTTAAATGTTTCCAAACTTAATGAATTCGCACATCATATGAAGTGAATATTAATTAATTCATATCCCATATTTTTTCCGATTTTTCTAAAATTAATTACTTCAATTAATTCTATGCCTATTTCTGGTATTGAATTTGTGTAATTATTAATAAAATTTATTTTAAATTTGTCATAAATTATTCTGTAATTGAGCAAACTTAACAATTATAATTAATTTCAAAATTTATATCATAATTAGGTACAGTTAATTTAATCAATGAAATGATTAATTAATTTTAATGTGAAATAATTAATTACTGATTCATTTTCTGTTTTCATTTTTAATTCTATGAATTTACACTGAAGTAAAATAGTAAAAAAACAAAATAAATTTTTGTCGTTTGCAAAGACTTGTTTTTATTCTTATTTATGTATTTTTATTTTTATAAAAAATTATTATGAAAAAATATTAAAAATTTATATATTAATATTTTATATTACTGTATGACAATAGCAGAAATAAAACCAATATTGAGTGGGGCTCAATTGCAAAACATGCAAACCTAAATTCACCTCCATACAACTGTAGATGTAGCCATTAGTACAATGGATGAAAGTGATATTTTCAGATATTGCATTTACATGTGTATAAGTGTGCGTTTGCCACATTCAAATATTTTTCCAGTATTTATTTGATTTTCTTCTTAATTTATTTATTTACAAAGGTCTCCTGAATCCCCTCTCTGGTTACATTACTGATGCATAATGTGCATATAAATAGCATTAGTTTGATTATACTATTTTTTCCATGTTATAGTTATATGTAAAATTAGTACTATTTATTCATTTATTATATAATATAATTTATTTTTATATAATATATATTTTACAAAAACATGACCATTATGAAACAAAAGTACACTTTTGAGAATTTAGTAAAATTTAAATATTTAATGTTATTGTTAACAAATTAGTAATACATGTTTTAAAAATGAGATGATTTGTCATGTTAATAGATTCATGTTCTAATACATTATCGTGTATCAATTTTTCTTTGTAATCTTACCCAGTTTAGTACATCATCCACAAATTTAAATTTATGGAAAGATTTGTTTTGTCTTAATTAAGATAAATTTTAAATTCTGATTTTAAAAAACATTTTCTTAATTTTTACAAAACAGTACTTATTCAAATGTTTTGACATAATTAATTAGATTTTATTGCTGCCTTGATATGCAATTAATTATGTATGAAATCATTAATTAATTAACTAATATAAATAAGTTTTAAGTCAAAACTCAACATATGTCACCTATAATATAACTTTAAATACATTCTTTAAATACAAATTACAATAATTTTCATTTAAAAATGTATTATTCTTTTTATACAATGCAATACTTAAATTTATTATTTCATTTATAACATTAAATACTTCTCATATTGGGTTAAAAATACAGATCTCAATTTTACAGAATTGTTAATAAAAACAAAAAGTATTAAAAAATTCTCCAATAACAAACTAAACTTTGAGGTAGTAAATTTCATTTCTTTGCTTCAGTATACACATACTATATATATATATAACATTGTACAGTTTGTTAATCAATTAAATAAGAATATTTTTAAACAAGTCATTTAAACAGATTAGATCAATTTTTAACATATATATTACTTTATGTTAATTTTTATTGTATTTAAGTATAAATATAATAATAGCATTCCTTTTCATTATCCAAATTTAATTTAAATAACAAATTATCACAATAGTTTACAAACAGCCACCTAATAATAAAAATCAATTTGAGTAATCAATTTCTATTATAAAGTACTAAAACAGCTGGTCCTTGACTTTCAGAGTACTTATTCTTTCATATATAAAATTCTAATATCCCTAAATTACTTTCTGTACCATAACTTTTGGCTTTCGTACATTTTCAACCAACAAACAAATATTTTGAGCTATTGTACAGTGGTACTATCAATTTTGGTTTCAGTAGCATCAATATCATTGATGAAAAATTAATTTTTATTGTCCAGTTTATGTTTAAACTACAATTTTTATTGTTTTATGCATTATAAACATGTTCACTGTACAAAATTAAAACTTTCCTACCTCGATTAGATATTTGATAATTTTTATTTTTTCTCTCTCTGTGAACAAAAGCTCTATAACCTGCAACTCTATTGCTTGATTTTTTGGACAGTTTTAGGATATCCAAAAGTCAGGGACTGCCTGTATTGTAATTTTAACTTTTATATTTGAAAAAATCTCCAACCTTAGTCTTGAGGAAGATATAACTTGATAAGATTTTCATTTGTTGAAGGATAATTAGTAATTGGACAGCAAGAGTACTTCTGAATGTATTGGAAAATGCAGCGATAACAAAATACAAACCTGAAATAATAAATTAAGAATAATAAATAACTTTATTTTTTAAAATCAAATTAATTTATACTTTGTGTGTGATTAAATATATTCATTTTCTATACAAAAAAATCGTAATATATTATACAAAATACTTCTTAAATTCAGTCTAGGTAGATTTCTTATTACAGAAATTAATTCTAAACCTAATTTCTGTAAAAAGATAATTTACTTGGAATAACTTCATACAAATTTTAGACCGAAAGAATTGTAAATTTTATAATTTTAAATACTTTAATTTCTGAAATTGATATTAATATTTCGATTACTTTTTACCAGATCAATATGTTCAAAATTAAATAATAATTTTTTTACAGATAAAATAATTACGTAAACATAGTTAGTAGATACAAATGTCAAGTATTAATCATTTCAAATAAAAATAATTAAATTATAAATTTTCAAAATTTAATTAATTAAATTATTCTAAATCACTAATCATTAAATTATCAAGAGATGGTGATACACCTAATTGTAATGCTAAATTATCAGATCGTTAAATAATTTAATCAGTTTAATTATAATCCAGTAATTTTTAATGATATTATTAATAATTAGATAAATGAAAGTTTAGATTGAATTAAAATAAAACATGTCAAACATCACAATAAATTAGAATTAAAACTTGTAAATAATTAAACAACCGAGGATTTGAATAGAAGGTGATTATGATTTAGCAAATATTTCGGTTTCCAGAATTGATTTGTATATAATTTAATAAAATTTCTTCAATCATCATTAATGTTTCATCTGATATATTTTTCAGAAACTTAAGTAAACTGATATTCAGGGTATTTTCATTATTGAATACTTAATTAGAATATTATATGCCTTATGTATTTGCTGTCTAATTACTTTTATTTAAAGTCAATAAAAGAAATTAGAAGATAATAGATGATCTTGTTGTTATTTTAATTATGTGCTTAATAATGAAGACGCTCCAGTTATCAATTTGTTTAACTTTCCTAAAATATTTTGTGTATTGAAAACAGTAAAACTTGTCATTATTCAAGTGAAAAATCAAAAATAAAACTGCTTGTTTTTGGATAACTGACTATATTGAAATGCTTTTAACCTCTCTCTAGGTTATCTTCAGCACAAATCAAAAATGGAATGACAAAATAGAATATTTAGAGAACCAAATAATTCTATTTATATTCGTTTTCTATAAGCCACTCTCACATTAACGTATCATATAACATTATAAAAGTAATTCAGTACATTACATATGTTGTATCAATAAATTAAAAATGGAAGCAAAAAAACTACTTAAAATACCATAAAATCTTGGTTGTAGGCCTTCTTGGCATATAAATCACAAAAGCAAAAGTTGTAAAGAATGTTGACTTTTTTTTGTGGATAAGACATTCTCATAAAAGAACTGTAACAGACAACTTTTTTTGGCTATGTTTTTACATGCATTTGACAATTTTTGGCTACATTTAAAGTACTTTTGGTACATTTAAAGTAACTGAATACACATGCAAAGGATACAGATTTTCCAGATATTTTTGATAAGTAGTCACCAAAATGACTACTTATCAAAAATATCTGGAAAATCTGTATCCTTTGCATGTGTATTCAGTTCATTTCAATACTTACGACACATTAATTTGATCATTTTTATTTGGTTTTTCCTTAAATAAGAACATTATTGCAACTATATTAGTAATCATGACATTCCTGGAACAGAAAAGAGGAACTCATATTGTCCAAAGTTTAAATTATAAGTCTGCAAATTTACAGAAAGAGAAGGCAATAGGGAAGCCACTGGGAACAATGGAATTGATTAGACAAATGTGTGAATTGGTGCTTAATAAATCTCTTTCTCCAGAAAATATACCAAAAGCAAATATCAAAATGGTATAAAGCATGCAAATGGCTTCAACTCAAAAGAAAGAGATTATTGACATCAGGAAATGTAAGGAAAGAGTCAGCACAATAAGAATCAAGCTTAAAGCAAAATATTTTACAAGAGAACAGGGAATTTCTGACTTTATGGGACCTGATGGCTGGTTTCAAAATTTTATAAACTGCAATGCTTTCCATATACAGGTTCAAACTACAGTTGGGGATTTGTTATCAGCTGAGTGGGAAGAAAAACTTTCCCAGTTCCACATTTTTGCTGTAGTTATGAAAGCAACTGTGAATTATGAAGATGTGATTAATACGGAAAAGGTTCCACACTGTTTCGATTTTCCAGAAACTCACAGTATAAACATAATAGGTGAAGAGGATACTTCTATAAAAACAACAGAAACAGAAAAGTCTTGAATTGCACTGATTTTGTCAGTTTCTGTAAGCAGAGAAAAACTGGCTCCCATAGCAATGTTTAAATAGAGTATTCTTCCTACAAAAAATTTCCAACCCAAAATTGTCATGAAAATAAATAATTGAGTGAATGCCAACTTTATAAAACAGTGGCTGCAGGATATATGGTATAAACATTTTCAACTGCTTTTTTTTTTTAAGAAATCAAAGCCTGAAGAATGCCTTCTAATCTATAACAAATGCAATGAATTTATAGGATGAAATGAAAGCTGAAGTTCAAAAGTATATCCAGTTGGCAATATTCAAAAAATACTACAAACTTTCAATACTGCAGTCAACAAATCTTTATGCAATAGTGTTGGGATAATTGGATAACTGATGACATGGCAGCCACTGTTACCCAATCAGGAAATTGTTGACATGCATCCTATGAAACAGTTTCTCAGTGAGTGTAGCAATCCCTGGAAAGATATATCAGAACCTGCCATAAAAAAAGGTTTTAAAAAGGCAGAATTTGAAATGTACTACCACAATGAAATCACTGACCAGCAGAATGATGATGAGAATTGAATTGGTGATAATGTGATCTTAGACCAGATTACAGAAACCATATTGAATTTCAATGGTGATATTTTGTCAATCAATTCAGAATCTGATGGCAACAAGTTGTTAGATAATGATTTTGATGGATGACAATGCCAATGCATCCTATAAAATGTAACTTGCTGTAATAAATTTTATGAAAATAAAAATTCCAATTTTTTATGGAAATTTTACTGAATTATTTTTACACTGTAGTTAAGTAATTACCAGTAATCAGATATTTCATGCATTAGTCATCCTTCTGTATAGACCACATACAATAATTTTACAAATATAACCTTGTATAAGTCATAGTCTACAGCCAAGTTTTAGGGTATTTATTTATTATTATTTATAGTTTGATACTAATTTATCATTATTTATAATCACTGTTCTCTTCTATGCAGTTTTGAGTAATGAGACTTACTGTATAGTACATGAATTGTTACAAACATTATGTAATAATGGATTATTGATCCTGACAAGTTCTTGTTTTGTTTTATGGATTAATAAATATTTGAAGGATTTAAATCAATGTATTTAAAATCAAATAAAAACCTCATAAAATCTCAACCAAGTAACAAGTCTACTTGGATATTTTAAAAATTCTTTTTATTACTTTTATATCTTTTTAAATTTAATTTTTAACAAATTTTTTTGTTATAATCTATTCATAATTTGAACTTTCTAGAGGCAACCAAATCTGGTATGGTGACATTTCCATAAAAATAATTAATATCAAAACAAACCACTATGACACTTTTGGCATTGCAAGCAATAAACATTTTATACATATAAGACATATACATATAGTGAGAACTGCTTAACATAGTTTCCATTCTGAAGATGTAAAACCTAAAACCAATGAACAGTGTGTTCAACAGTTGACTGTAAATGATCATTTGTGATGCTTCTCATATACTGTATGATACTACCAATCTTGCAAAAAGTCCTCAATAAACTACACTTTTTGTGTCCCTTCAATCAAAAATCACACAAATTAAGATCAGAGCAAAGTGGTCACACAATAGAAAATACATGACTAATCACTTTATTATCAGTGAAATATTGTTGAAGAAACCAATGTGTAAGGAGTAAATTGTATGGAAGAAATTGACTCAAGGCACTGTCACTGTTGCAGCTGCATTA
This sequence comes from Centruroides sculpturatus, assembly GCF_000671375.1. NCBI lineage: Eukaryota > Metazoa > Arthropoda > Arachnida > Scorpiones > Buthidae > Centruroides > Centruroides sculpturatus. The sequence goes on from NW_019385360.1 coordinate 202,400, forward strand.
CAAGTGTTGAACGTCTCAATATCTCTGGGCCATCAAAGAGCATGTTACAGGCCCAATAGGACTAGCTTCTTCAAAGAAGAATGGTCCAAGAATAAATGTGACTGTAAATCCACACCAAACTGTAACTTTAGAATGCAATGGAATTTGCTGGAAAACATGAAATCCAAATGGTGACAGTAACAGATTTTAACTGTTTCTTTGTGATGAAAATGTGTCTTATTCCACATAGAAAATACACTTCCATTCTGGAAAGGAAGGTTAATGCAAAGGTCAGTTAGATTCTCTACTATCACAAACAACTGTTGGTATGACTAATATTGTATGGATAACAACATAACAACTTTCTTAGTATCTTCTACACTGCTATAGGATATACCAACTACCATGATGCTTCACGTGCACGCTGGGGCATGCAATGTTATTCATTGACTGTTCAACAACAGCTGTGGTAGCATCTTCGATGACCTGTGCTGTAATAGGTTTCTCTCCTCAATCAGAATGAACTCGTAGACATCAAGACATCTAATTAAATGATCATTCTCCTAAGAGCTTCAGGAGTCACTAGTCCTTGGCAAAAATTCTTATGATGACAAAATTCTCAAAGTAGTAAAATAATATGCCATTGTTTTTATAAAATAACTTCACAAGAAATGCATATGGTGGCAAGATGATAACTATCATAGCTCGTAAGAATGACAGTCACCCATTATAACTAACTGCAGCCAATTATTGGGTATTTTACCCAATACTTGGCTTCAATGCCTGTGCTTATGTAAAGGAAACTCTTTTTTTCATTGCTTGTAACACCTAGAGTGCCATAATGGTAAGTTTTAATACTAATTTTTTTTATGGAAATGATTTCCAGATGTCCTGAAAGGCGTCAATCTGGATTTGGTTGCCTCTGCAAATCTCTACACAGCATTGAATAGTAGAACTTCAATTACAATCATTTGATATATTCATTATTTTACTTTTGACTTTTTGTATAGCTACAGCAAATCATTAATATGTTTTATTCTTAAATTCAATATTTATATATGTATTTGTATTCTGTCATAATATACATACCCACTGGTGGATAGAACGGTTTCATTTCTTCGTTTTTGATGACAGAGTGGACAAATTCCTTTATTAAATTTCAATGGCCACTAAATAAATAAATAAATAAATGAATAAACAACTCAGTACATCTATCAACTCTGACCACTAACATAGTGTAATGATAATTATAAAAAAATTTTCTAAACAATAATAATATTTAATATTTTATAGTTAATGAAATAAGTATTAATAGTTAATGATTCCAAAGGAAATCCTTGTGTAATAAAGGATTGTGCATTAATAACATCAATGCTACAAGCAATAATAACATTTAATATTTTATTGTTTGAAGCATTAATGTTATTAATGCACAATCCTTCATTACACAAGTCCTTTGGATTCATTAACTTCTAAAGAAATGCAAATTTTCAGAAATTAACTGTCTTACAGTAAATTTCATGAAACCTAATCCAATAATGAATAGTCTAACAATTTCGATTTTATTTTAAGGTTCAACTAAATATAAAATAACTGTAAATTAAATTATAAAAAACATTATAAAAATATCTAATATAACTGAATATTTTACATAATTATGCACAGATAAAATGTTTCAACAATTCTTTAAAGTAATTATCACTTCTTCAATGTAGTGAGTGATTTAGAAAGACAAGTTTTCTAAGTAGAACAATATTTACTGGCCTGGTATGTAGTTAGAATATCTTTACAACAAAAATATTTTTCTAGGATATTAGTTATAAATTCACAAAATAATTTTAGAACTCTTTTATAATCAGGGACCTAAAACTATAAGTATGCTTATACATAAACCTGCCTCTGCCTCAATTAATAAATGTCGTAAATAATCAAATAACTTAGCTAAAGTTATATTATAAAAAAAATTAATTTACCTTTTCTGGAGGTGGAGGAATAGGAAATTGTGAAAAATATCCTGAGTTATCTTGACTATACCACCAATCTAAAAACTGTAAAAAGAAAGCCCCAGTAGACAGACTAATGGAAATACCAGCTGCTAAACTTTTAATTCCTATCTGAAATACGTTATACGGAAATCCTTTCCATCTGAAATTAATACAATATAATTATTATTATTTATATTCATTTTGCACCATTCTTTTATTAATTTTTTATGTAACATATTTAAAATTATATATTTATCTAAATTATTGCAAGAAAAATCATATTTATATTTTTTAATAAGTCAAAAAGATATTTAAGTAAATATTTTAAAGGATCTCCAGATCTTCTACTGATTTCAAATAATTTATTTAGAAAGATTTTCTAGATAAAATCAAACTCTTTTTGAACATTATTAAATTTGGAAATTATAATATTCATAATGAATGTTATTTGTTCTAGAAATTGCTATTCTAAATAAACTATTGAAATCTGCAAATGAGATCTGGAAAGCCTTGAAAATATTTATTTAAAATGGTATACTGTTTGTTTGTTTATTAAGTTACGACAATGCAACACTTGGGTGATCTGCGTAAGGGGGATGTCTTCTGAGAAGTCTTTTTAAAGATAACTGGCCCCTATTCAGACATTACAGACATGGAGAAAACTCAGAAAACTCCACATGGCCAGCCTGTCCTGGTGAGGTGCAAACACACAACCAACTTCCAATGTTCAGAAAATGGAACCGCTTGGCCACTGGTGGGACTTAAAATGGTATACCATGATGAAAATATTGCTAGAGCTAAAAAGTTATGAATTTTTAAAAATGGCCTCTAACAATATTGTTAATTTGAAAGATGCTGCATCATTGCCAAATGCTGGAAATCAATTATCATTTGACTTTTTAGAAAATATTTTCACATGTTTGTATTTAGTTCTATTCATTTATTCAATTTATTCAGTTTAAATGTTAGTTTAATTTAGTGGTTATGTTTTCACATGATTCTTAATGTTAAGTTCTTACTTTCAACTCATTTCCATGTGAACAGTGTACAACATAATGCTGTTCAGTCAGATTCGAAGATTATTTTTCAGAGTCTGAAGCTGTAAGCATTCACATATTCACTTATTTATTCACTTCCTCTTCACTTTAATTAAGCATTATCCAAGTTTATATTTATTTCAAAGTATATATATTGTTTTTTGTTTGATAAAAAATTTTTCTGGCATCTTAAGAAATATAAAATATTCATTACAATGTTTAAATTTATGTATTTATTAATGGAGTTTTATTATATGAGGGCAGTATGATATTCAAGGTATAGGTGTTGCTTATACATAACTTGTATGTGCAAACTCAATGTCACAGGCAAATATGGCTATGTGGCAAAGAGTAATAGTAACCACACACACACTGTTGTCCTTTATCCATTGAACTGAATTTGACAAGTAAACAAAATGGAATAATTTTCAGTTACATCCTTCAAATTCAGCAGTAATAAATTCAAATATGGCCAAACTTCACCAATTGATGATTCAGAAGAACACAGGCAGATAAAGGACATCAAGCATTGATAAATGTTGTGTCATTATCAAAGGTTTGATAGAAGGGTCAAAGTTCATAAAATCGCTGAAATAAGGCATTCTAAAAATCATTGTTTGTGACATCACCTCAGATTTTGTAAAGTGGCTTGTTGCTGGATTCCGAAACTGCTCACTGAGGAGCACAAAAGCAAAGAATGGTTACTTCACTTTGAAATGACCATTCTTTGTTCAAAATCTCTGCTGTTACCAAAAAGAAGAACCAAAAATGTGTAAGGTCAAAAGCATTTGTTTAATGAATTATTAAAGTTTTGTCACTGAAAGTAAAGGTTATTTATTGTTATTAAAAGAAGAACCTTTTATAATAAACATCATTATAGGAGATGAAACATAGGTTTATGAGTTCACATTAGAGTCAAAAAGAAACTGACATGGAAACGCCATGATTCACCAGTTGCCAAAAAGTTTAAAGTTTAGCCACCTGCAAGAAAAACAATGGCAAATGAGTTCTGGGATTGTAAAGATATTCTGCTGGGTGAATTTCTCCCACTAAATGCAGTAAATTGCATGAAGTCATTAAACAGAAGAAACCAAGGCCATTACAGACTAGACTGAGGCTTCTGCATGATGATGCCAACCTCACACAGGGTGTCAAACCAGAGAAAAGCTTAGTTGGAAGTTCTAAGGCATCTGCTGCATAATCTTAATCTATCCCCATCAGATTTCCACCTAAGAGGTTTCTGTACAAGTCAATTATCAAGAAAAAGATTCAAGAACTAAAACACATTGCAAACCACACAGTTGTACAATACTTCAAGATACACGAACAGGAAAACTACGAGGAAGAAATGTTTAAACTGGTGAAATGCTGAAATAAATGCATGAATCTGCATTCATACTATATGTAGAAAAATAAACATTTATGTTTACTATTTACTAAATTTTTCAACATTTTTTTTTTGCAATATACTTGTACATGTTGATTTAAGTTTGATCTGTAACTTAATTATGAAACAGCTCTCATATTATACTATACATCAAGTACAGTATTACACATCAAATTACATATAAAATATTATTCACATATTCATTGAAGTAACCTAATTTAAAAGACTAAAATTTATAAAATATAACTTTTAAATATTTTATCATCTTTTCATAAAATTAAAGTTGTCTTAATTACTTAAATACATAAAAATAATTTATTACAAAAATACTGTACAAAAATATTAAATTTATCATTAAAATATATCATATAAGAGAAGCAGCTATCATACCTGATATTTTTATTTACAATTGTTTTCTTCTTTTCCAAAAGAATCTGATCTTCATGAGTTAACGTTCTCAACTGAGTATTAGATATATGCAATAAAGGACTGTGATAAGCACTTTTACCTATTGCATAGCTTACTTGATAAACAAGATTTATAAATTCCAATGAGAAATGAAAATATGGATAGCATTTTATATAAAATTTTGCTAGCTTTCTTGTTCTGTCCTATAAAATATAAAAGACGAAAGTATTAAAAAATTAAATTATGACAAATTTAATTTTTCTAAACAAGTTTTTAATATTTTAATAATAATATTTTTTTATTTTTTATACATAAAATAATTAAATTTGTCTATTGTTTATGAAAAAATTATTATTTTCAGATTTAATTTCAAATAATTATAACATTTATATAGCTAGTTTCATGAATAAAATTACTACAAACATTTGATCAAAGTTCAAATTCTTTCAAATTTTCAACTGTTCTTGAATTAAAGTGGATGAAAAATGAAATGTTTGAATTATTCTTTTACCTTGTGAAGAAGAACTAAGAAAAGCTTGAAAGTGATAGTATCAGATAGAGTTTGAGAAATGTTAATTGTGATATAAGATTATTAATATATTATATTTATGTTAGAAATAATTCTAAGCAACCTTATTCAAATTTGGATTAGAGTTTAAGGAATATCTTTACATGTAATTAGATTCAAATATATCAAGCCTGTGTTATATCCATTAGTGATCAGACTTATAAAATTAAGTCTAGTTGCATAAATTATAATGCATAGGTGTCTCTTGTAAACATGTCAATTGATGTCCACATAACTTTTCTACATACTTATATATATATTTTTTTAAAATCAATTTTTAAAATCTATAGAATGGCCAAGAAAATGTGTTAAGAAGTAATGTGACACTATTTTGTTATTACTGGATTTACTGAAATGTTTTCAAAAACCTAAAGCAATAAGTGAAATTAATGCAGCAGATTTTCAAAATGGCCATCATCACTGCAGGCTGCACTACAGAAGTGGAACTGGAATTTGCTAAGAATGCTTTCCAGTATTTTTTGGTCAATAGTCTGAATATCATTTTCAATGGCTTTTTGAAGTCTTCAATAATTTTGGAGCTAGTTTGGAAGATTCAGTCCTTCAAATAACTCCTCATATAAAAAGTCACATGGGTTAAAGGTCAAAGCTATATGGCAGTTGTTCTCCAAAGTAATTCAGTGTGGATATGTACTATCCTGCATGAACTAGATGTTGACTATCCAATGATGTCTTGCCATGGGTCTCAAATATAATATTTCTACACTATAAATAGTCATTTCTCAATGCTGAGAAACTCCAATTTGAAAAGGCATTTTCAAGAAATGGAGTCACTTTCAAATTTCAACCTCTATAATGTACTATTTACATAAAAATAGCAACATCAGAGCATTCAGTAAACTGACAAGAGCATTTCACTTTTTGACATCTTTTCCTGGCCACTATGTACACTGCTTAATAAGTAAAACAAAATATTTTAGAAAAACTGAAGAAAAAATGCAAGTCATTTTGATATTTTATTATTAAATATAAGGCTAATAAAAATTAATATATGATATTTTAATAATACAAACCTTTCTACGTCCAAGGTCACCAGAAAAATCTTTATCTTTCAAACTGCTATAAAGCAATAGCGACTGAACTCTAATGTAGGGAACTAATGTCAACAGTAATAGTGAGTAATAAAAATGTTTTTTAGGCAGCCAATTCTTTTTTGATTTTTGCACTACTTTATATAAACCAACTGGCATACGTTTCAAGCCATAGAAACTTTCTGCAAATGATGCACCTACATATTAAATGATCAATTAAATAAATCAGTACATAATTTTATATTATCATAAATAATTAAATACATATTATTTAAAATAAACTCTTAATTAATTAGAACAGGTTTACGCCTGTTGGATATTTTATTATTATTATTATACTCGTACTGTATTTGTATAAAAGATTCTTTGTATGATTTTGTTCAATTATTATTACACGTATATTATAAATAAATGTAAAATATTGTAAAAACAGATGTTCCAATGTTTTGGTTTAACCTGAGGATGGCATATGGATTAAGCTGAAAACATTAGTTTGTTTTCAATAAATTATTTCAACATAAGGTGTGTTTTGATAATCTAATTATTGTTCATTTCAATGTTTAAAATGTAAGGAACCAAGTCCGAGCATTATTTTTATTTACTTTTATTTTGCTTTTATTATATTTTTGTTTTGGGCTTATGTTTAGTTACGATGAAGGTTTCCTCACCCGTCACCTTGGAAAGTTAAAAAGAGAAGATAAAACCAACTCACCAACGAAAAAAGAAAGTGCCATAGCTCACCCTCGCACTCACGTGCATGCCCGAGTGGCAGATAGTAAGTCCGCACTAACGGGGGGGACAGACCCCACAGACTTTTAGGAGACTTGTTAAACCTTAAAGGAAACATCCTGATAACTGTTCAACAAAAGACTGTAAAAGGTTAACAAAGTATTGTCGGGAATTAAGCTACCAGATAAGTAAGAAAAAAGTGAATGTTACGTATAAGTATGTAAATGAGGGGAGTGTCTCACTTAGAAACTGTGACGTCACCTCAGACTATAAATAGTGTAGCTCAAATGAAGACATCAGAGGTGAGCTCCTGAAAGGAATAAGCATTGGTCTGCTAGTAGCAGTGAACGAGATGTCCAATAGGAAATAGTCCAAGGCGATTGCAGTTTTCGATTTGTGGATCGAGGAATAGGAAAAGGCTTGAGTTGGAAAAAGGTTCCTAGTATAATTGAGGTGACGGTTAGGATTTGTAGTTGTAAGAAATTCTGTACCTTAAGTTAAGGATTGATTTTGTCGGAATTCCAAGGGGAATAGTTCTAAGTTAGAATAAGATTGAGTTTTGTCGGGTTGACTTTGGATTTGATTTGATTGAATAAATTTGTTGCTTGTTATAAATATTGTAAATAGTTATTCCTAGATCTTTATTAAATATTTTTTGATTTGTGACTAACTTGTCTTTAATTTACTTTGGTGCACATGAAAAGTCCAGGCCTGGCAAACTAACAAACGCGAACCTGCATAAAGTACCCGTTAGGTACTGGCTCTTTTCGGAATGAAAAATCGTTGTAGAGCGATAAGTTAAAAATAGTACTTTACAATAATTTATTTAATACTCTGAACACAACACTTTTGAAGATTCCAAATGTGCATAAGGTAAACTGGACTTTTACCATAAACAATTGACTACTTTAGATTCATCAGAGACCATCCAAAAGACAACTTTGTCAAATTCATGATTGTCATGTTCTAATGTAATAAAACTAGTGAATGTGAAATTTCTAGTTTTGATATCATAATGACTAAACTAGTGGTGATATATTTTTTAGAATGGATTGGCTTTCAAATAGCATGAAAAATCAGTAGTAGTTTGTTTAATTCAATGCTTAAGGCAAATATTTCAAAACACAATAGAAGTAAAATAAAAATTTTATTAAATGCTGCAATACCACAAATGTTATACTTTTCCATACATTTCACTTAAGTTTGTAAATATGGTTTAATTTGGAAGATTACAATTTCTCAACCAATTTTTCTAAAATTTTGTATAATCTCTTTCTGCTGCTCTTTTTCTTCAACTCTCATCAATCTTATTAGTCAAAAGTTCTGGCAAACTTTCTTCCCATTTTCTTCTTTTCTTGTTTTTTTTTTATTTGATGTTGGCTTTGCAGTCGTTACAGGGAATGATAAATTTGACTGCACTGAATGCAATGAATCATTTGATGGTGTTGGATGATGATGATGATGATGACATCAATATTTTATGTGATATGAGTCCTTGACTGCTGTCAAATGTAGAGTTATATATGGTCTTCTTCCTGTTATGTCCTTCATAATACTAAAGTATTCACAATACTTTCTGTCATTTTCTGTTTTATTATTATGGTCATAAATTTTCTTAAATGTTTTTTTCAACCCCCTCCATTGCACTGTCACTTTAATCTTTTCTGTTGAGTTTAATTGGTCAGAAATCATTGCCCATACCTATAAATGAAAATTTTCAATTGTTATTCCATATACAAAAAGTTTAGAAAAATTTCAATAAAATTAGCTGACAAACTCTCCTAGTTAAATTAAATTTAGATTTTTTTTTCATTTTTTGCAAAAGAATATCTTTAACAATACTTGAAAAAATAATGTAACTGCATATAGTGATTATACAATCACCACGATACTACTGGTATATAATTAAATAAAAATAAACAATTACCATTAAATCAGCAATTAATTGTCATTTATGGAAGAAAACGTTTGTTTAAACAACAATTAATTGCTGGTTTAATGGTAATTGCTTATTTTTATATAGTAATTATGCAATTTGTTAATTGAAGAGAAAACAAAACACACATATCTTATTAAATAAAATAATAACAAATTTAACAATTACAAAATTAATCTATGCTACATAGATTAATTTAATGATTTAGATTTTCTTTTGTACATAGTTGAATAAAGTATAAGTAGATAATGACAATTTTCCTAAGAAATAACATACAGAGAACAGATGAGGTTGGAATTTATAGTCTACAATTTTTGAAAATTGCAGCCCAAAATGTAGTATGTACTTGTTTCTGAGTATAATGTGAAGAATCAAATTTTTCTTTATACTCCTTCACTAATGAAATTAAACTCAATATTGCTCAATGAAGTCACTGGAATGTGCTGTTATAGTCTAAATCAGGGATGTCCAATCCGCAGCCCGTGGGCCGCATGCGGCACAAGGCAAGTTCCAATGCGGCCCAATAAACGTGGTAAACAAAACTGACAAATGCTTTAATTTTTTTATTATTTATTTATTTCAATGGCATAAAGTCAAAAAAGAAGTTTCACAAAGCCATAAATATTTGTTTATATTTTATTTTTTAGTGGAAAGGAAATATTGATATTTTCAAATACTTGGAGATGTGTGAATGAGGAAGGATTACTAAATAAAGCTGGAGTTGTGACTCAAAGGATTATAGACCCAAATTTGGAAAAAGAAGGAAAAGGACAAAAGATAAAAAGTAGTGAGAAAGGTTAAATAGATTTATTTTCCAACCTTTCTCACTTCTTTATCTTTTGTTCTTTCTCTCCTTTCCCAGCATTTGAGTCTATAATCCATTGAGTCATAACTCCAGCTTTATTTAGTATTTCTTCCAGTGTTGCAAGATTTGGTTACATTATGCCAAATGTGCCTACTATTTTTTAATTTGACATAAAAAACATCATTTGTTGCTTTGGCTACTTTTTAGACTACATATTATTTATAAATATATTAGTTTAATAAAAATGCACTTTAAAATAGTGTTTTGTCTCTTTTTTATTAATTAGAGACCCAAATAGAACAAATATTTGTGTTTTTGAAATAAATTTTCGTTTGTCTCTTTTATAATATTTTTATAATAAATTTATCTATTTCTAAGTAAAAATTGGAAGTGTCTGAAGAAAAATTTTTTTAAAATATCCTTTTTCATGATAAAGATTTAATATATTTATAATCTAGACATGTTAATCCTTAAATATACTTGTATATTGGGCCACAAATATATATTATATATACTTTTGGCCCAAAACTCTTTGACTTCTTCCAATTTGGCCCAGAGAAACAAAAAGGTTGGACACCCTTGGTCTAAATCATCAAATTCCATATTAAAATAAAAGTATGTCAATGATTTGAAATTGTCATATTAGATAAACATTTAAATTCTCTTAATACATACATACATACATGCATACATACATACATACATACATATATATACTGTATATATACCTGGATTTACTGTATCAGATACATTTTCTTTGTTCCTAATGTATCTTTACATCTTCACTTTCTGTAGAAACATCTGAATTACATTTAATTATTTTCACATTAATATCTGCTGGTAATCCAAGTTGTTCCTTCATACCATATTCAAATACCACTTTATGAAAGAAGTCATCTAGTGCTACTGAACCTTACAATAAAAAAAAAGTAAAGATCATTGTAAACATTTAAATACAATAAATAATTGAAATTTACCTTTAGAAATATTTTCCTTTTCCAGTAACAATTCCATTTTCATTTCTTTGCACAAGAAAGACATTTTTTTTTTGTAGGAGCAGCCATATTAAATTATCACAAAGCTCAACAACTAGCTAGCTAGCACTCCAAGTTTACCAATTCCACTAAAAACATCATCACACAGCTCTAAAGTAAATGCCAATGAACAAAAGGGATCAAACATAAGTATACAGGTTGAGTATACTGACAGTGAAATTAGCTCAGAAGTAAATGTACCCTATGAAACACCCATTTAAAAAAATTAACTTATTGATTTGAAAGAATAATTATATTCATTTTAAAAAAATTTTTTAAATTTTCTGAATTACAAGTATGAAAACTTTTATCACTGTAATTCAACAAAATAATTATTTAACTCATTCAATCAAGTGTCGAATATCTTGTGACTAATTTGTCTCTACAAAAATATTCAAATAACCTGATTAGTTCTGTAATACTAATTCTAAAATATTTGATTTGATCGTTGGTCGAATTTCTCATAAGTAAAAAGAATCTTCAAATACCGGATAAATATAACAATAACCACTTAACAAAACCAATGACCGGTATTAAATAATTGTACAGTGAACTGCAAATGTTTTCGTTCCTTCACTAGGACCTTTCTCAAGCAGCGATTTGTCTTTAGAATAAATATGAACGAAGACCAGTACATTGCGACATTCGAAAAATTATTCTTCCGAACATTTCAAAAATCGAAATTAAACGTTAACGTGAATCACGTGCATTCCCGAAAACCGTAAATATGTGAGGCCCCAAAAATGAGTTGAAATTAAATATTTATTATTAGAAATTTATTAAAACGAAACTAGAAAAAAATCGTCTATTGTTAAAAACCGATCAAAGATCGAATTAGTTGTGTTAGTTATATGAAACCGCGACGAGAGAAAAAAAAAACGCTATTGATGTAAACGGAACACAATAATTTAAAAACGATTAATAATTGTAAACAAACGACCTCCAGTAGAGATGGACCTTTGAAAATTCGCTCATATGCACATAATTAGAACATAGAAATTTTGAAAAGAGTAAAGATTAACGATGAAAAAGGACATCGCGTCGTGTCGTTAAATTTCAAAAACGTCACAGACTAGATAACAATGGTGGAAAATATGAGCGCAAGTTTCAAAGTTCCATCAACATTTTGCATCCAGAGTTACGGATGGTGTCAAGTAAATTCTTCAAGGCGGATCTTTCTCATGACTCGAAAAGGAATCGTTTTCGCTTAGAGACAGACGAGGGAGCCAATCAGAAAACAAATTAGAGAACGGAGATTGATATAATCCCCGATCTTCAAGGACAAAGGGACTTCTTCCGTAAACAGTGCTACAGAGTACCTGCACTCCAAAAAGTCCAAAGCGAAACTCTCTGTGTGTCGACGCCCAGAAGAAGAAAATTCCCAACTAGTGTCCAACGAAAGAGCCGTGCCACCTACGCCTACCGACAAGTCCTCTTACCTGCCGCAGCCCCGGGGTCCATCTTGGAGTGACGATAGAACATACGAACATTTAATTAATTAAGAAACTTTGTGATTAGTGTAAGTCAAATTTTTATGTGTAAAATATACGGGTTTGTTGTGAGATTCTTGTCATCTGTGTCTCCTCCGCCACACCCACACGCGTTCGACCCTAGATCATTCTGACGCGGGATTAACGATTTCCCCTGGAAGTCGGCGAACTTACAAATATAATTAATAAAAAATAATAAATAAAAATAAAAACAAAAAATGGTTGCGCGATAATAGTATTACGGTGATCAAAGCTGATAAAACCAAAATGTTGGTCTTAATGAAAAGAAGCACATATGAAAAGGAGATGCAAGAATACATTAATGATACGAGATGCGTCGTACAACCCAACAACGTTATTGACAAACTACACAGTAAGATCAAACGCTTCTCTAACTCTAAACTGGCTTCTACGTTAGGAATGCGGGATATTGTAATGGACGCACCTGATACGCCCAAACTTTTCGCGCTTGCTAAAACGCATAAGCAGGGACACAAATTGAGACCTGTGGTTGATAAGGCCACGGCCCCTACTCGCAAATTGGAAGCATTTATGCACGATCTCATCTCTCCTAAGTTACAGGATTACCAATACTCAATCTCCGATCCTGTTGAGTTAATAGCTTGCCTCAAAAACACCGAAAAACCTGCGTACATCTCTGTTATGGATTTCCGTGCTTTATATCCCTCCATCCAATTACCACCATGTTTTTGCGCACTCAGAGATTTTCTATTCCGTAACGTTTATCACCAGGAGTTACACCAGCAAGTACTTGAACTAGCACATTTGATCTGCTACAGCTCTATTTTTCAATTTGGTGGAACTACATATGCGCAGGGCAGAGGCGTACCTATGGGAAGTGCGGTCTCAGGCGACCTTTGTGAACTGGTAATAAGACAGCTGGAGGATAAAATAATACCTAGTTTCTCCCACGACATCTTATTATATAAGCGATACATAGACGACATCATTATTTTGTGGAGAAACGACCCAGACATCAACCACTTTATTAATCAGATGAACGACAATCCTTATGGCCTTACCTTAGAGCTGGAGCAACATAGTAATAAAGATGTACATTTTCTTGATTTGAGCATTGCGTTTGGGGGAGACACCTTGGAAACTTCTGTTTATCGCAAAGCTTGTCACTACCCAATGTATATCCCAGCGAACTCCTGTGACCCATTCAGATATAAAATGGCGGCTTTTAAAGCACTGGTTAAGAGGGCCCACACCCATTCTTCAACTCAGGAGGCATTAGTTCAAGAGGTGAACTATCTACTTAACATCGCCGGTCAGCAAGGATTCTATAACATTGTCCGTAAATTAGCCCAACAATACAGCGTTGGCCTACCATCGCCACAGAAGGGGAATACTATGGAACAAGACCGACCCATCACAAACGTCACATACAACCCCTTTCTCGTATCCTTATACCAAAAAATCGCTAAAAAACAAGGATTACGACTGTCGTTCAGAAGATGTCTGTCTATGTTTAAGCTTTTACGCAATGAAAAAGATAAACCACACAACAAACAAAGATAAAACACACACACACACACACACATTCATTTTTATATATATAGATTATTTACTAATGTTAAATTCTATTCCGCTTCGATTTCCAAATTGCTTCAAATACGAAAGAATCGACGATTTTTCGTGTCTTTTGCCAGCTAAATTGTCAAAGACATTCTTATTCCACACATTAATTTCACTCTGTAAATGCATTTTTATGCATTTAAAGAGCCATTTTATCGTGAAAATATCGAACAAATTTTTTTATTGAAGCATTTATATTTAACTTAGGCATTGGCCGTTCTCTTTTAATAATGTTTTCTTTTTCATTATATGATCTCGAGCCAAAACTTTTTTAAAATAAATTTTCAATATCGCAATTACATTCCGAATCGCTAGC
>NW_019385360.1:218182-228254 GCF_000671375.1 Centruroides sculpturatus
TACACATAGCGTAGAACATTATATTAACATGCAATTAGTCATCGTTTCTTTGCTTACTAGATATCTCGTAGCAAAATAGAACTGACAATGAGTTATCTTGAACTACACTTAAGTAAATTTCCAAGAAAATGACTAAAGGCCCTAAACTTTGCGACACCCCAATCATGGCGTCGTGGCACCCTAAGGTGCCACGACGCCACGATTGGGTGTCGTGTGCACCTAAGGTGTCGTGGCACCCAGGGTGTCGTGGCACCCTAAGGTGCCGCGGCACCCTGGTTGAAAAACACTGGGCTAGAGTATCTAGATTATCAGAGTAGCGACACACGAGTCATCACCGCCATGTTCTGTCGACTGTCATCACGTGACCTTTGAGTTTACATTAAGAAATGATATTACAGTAATACCCCGACTTATACTACACCGACTTACGCGAACCCGGAGTTATGCGATTTTCAAATCTTGTCGATTCGTCTTTTGTTTGAGCGCCACGCAACTCTCCATTACTCACTCCCACCACACTATTGTTCGGCTTACATGTTCGGACGTGTCACGCGGAATCGACACATAGCTACAATTTATTTTGTGTTATTTATTTCTGTGTTTGTTATATCTACGGAGACTCGAGAGACTCTACTATGTCATCCAAACGAAGTATAATTGATTCTTCTGCATCAAACAAGAAAAGAAAAACTTTATCTTTGAAATGTAAAGTTAACATTATTAAAGATTTCAATACAAAAATGAAAATTCGTGAATTGGCAAAGAACTTTGATCTACCGGAATCGACGGTCAGAACAATTATAAAAGATAAAGAAAAAATTCACGAAGCTGTAAAAAATGCTCAATCTTTAAATTCGAGCATCATTCGTAAACGTCACGGTATTATCCCTGAGATGGAAACGATGTTAAAATTATGGTGTGATAATCAAGTAAATGTGAAAAATTGTATAATAATATAATTTGTTATAGGCAACACATGTATTATCTAAGATTTTATAAAACATTTTTTTCTAAATTATTGTTTTCTTTAGTCTCCGGCCCCAATTAAAAATTATTTGTATGCATTTATATGCGAAATTATACCCCGACTTACGCGAATTCGACTTACGCGGTTATCGCTCGGTCCCATCTATTGCGTAAGTTTGGGGTTTTAGTATATTTCAGTTTAATAAAGGTATCGATTCATCCATCCGTCATATTCTTGAATAAAAAAACGAATAAAATGCATCTTTAGACAATCCCATTAAAAAAGTTTTTTCTAAATTTTTTGTCTCAAAATATGGGTGTCTTATACTTAACAGCGACTTATACTCGTCAAAATACGGTACATTTTTATATATACATGTACTGTATGTACATAGATTTATGCATGGTGTTAGAAACTGTATTTTTACCATTATTTTTTGTTTGACATGTCTTATTCTTGGAACATACTGTTCTATTTTTTTTTGTTTGTAAGACATTTATAAATACAAATTTATACATCATATTTTCAAAAATATATAGAAAATCTGACAATCATGTTGTTTAAATTTTAGAATAGTTTAAACATGTTTAGTATTATACTGATCATTTGCTTATATGTATATTTACTACTGTTGTANTCTTATTCTTGGAACATACTGTTTTATTTTTTTGTTTGTAAGACATTTATACATACAAATTTATACTGTACATCATATTTTCAAAAATATATAGAAAATTTGACAATTATGTTGTTTAAATTTTAGAATAGTTTAAACATGTTTAGTATTATACTGATCATTTGCTTATATGTATATTTACTAGTGTTGTAACGAATAGTATATTCGGCCAAACCATTCGGCTTGATTAACGCACGTACGATAATTGGCGCGCAAACCACATTATGGCAAGGACCCAGTTCTCTATTGCCCGCTGTCACTACACTTCGCGAATCACGTTAATTCTTGACAGTTGTAGCGGACAGACATGAGCGTCATGGCAGTATGTGATAAACGATGATATCAAATGTGGATAACAATGAAATGACCTACACGTGTAAATAATGAAAAAAGAACAGAGAAGAAAATAAATATGAAATTGAGTTGATAACATAATCGAACAAGTCAAGGCAACTTATTGGTGCGAAGTTCGCGGCCGTCAATGCCAAACAATTGTTGTCATAGACTTCGGAAAGATAAATGCTTGTAATTAAAGTTACTTAGCGTGCACGGGCGAAAGCCCGGGGCCGTTCGGGCTACCAAGCTGTCTCGAATCTGTGAAATCATAACTGTGACTTATACGGACGTCCTATCTGTCTCTCTTCTCCGTTATCACCAGGCTATGAGTCACGTAATTGTAAAATGGGAAATCTACGACGGAAAAGTGACAAATCAAAAATATCATGAGTGCGTATTATGATGTATGCATAGGCATACGTGGACTAGAGCGATAGAGGAAAGAGAAAGAGAAGAGCAAAGATGAGCGATTAAAAAGAAGGATAGGCAGGGTCAGACTTTCAGATGTGCGAAGATTCTGAAACAAATAGGTGTGTACGTGAGCTGATTTTTGTAATTATAAATTGTGAATACAAGTGACTAATATTTTTATTTTTTTTTTTGTGCATGTTACAAGTTATAAATAAATATAAACAAACAACACTAACCCAATAACATTAAATCTAAATACCAAAATGATTAATTTACTGTGTTTTTGTTATTACTTACTCCTGTTTTTAGGTATTCGGTATTTGGCCGAATAGTGATTAAATATTCGGTATTCGGCCGAATAGCGAAAAATAGGCCAAATAGGCCGAATACCGAATAGTAACCGAATATTCGTTACATCACTAATATTTACACCTAAAAATGATAAGTGTATAGTTTTAAATTCTTATATTATTAATAAGTTATCTTATTTACTCAACTATTTATTTATACCAAATTCAAATTCACGTTTATATAAACACATTTGTTTACACAATATTCATTGCCTTTCACATTTAATCACCAATAAGTTGTCTACAAACATGTTGATGCAATGTCTGAGTCTTCCATCACTTATCCGAAATAATTACATCCTGTCTCATATCCGCTTATTAAAATTGAATTTGAAATAAAATAATCCATTTTCCAATTGTTTACATGCTTTTTTCCAAGAAATTCCAAATAAATTATTGAAAGGTAATGTCAAATAAATTTCTTATCAAGAAAAATAGGAACAAAGCTCTAAATGGGACCTCTTTTAGCCTACCAGATTGATTACAAGATCTGTATATCTGCCAGAATATCTTGTTTGTTATGCTAATTTTAGGCATTTTAAACCGCAATATCTCGCTTAAAAATCAGGCTATGTTTGATTTGTTTTATATC
Source organism: Centruroides sculpturatus (assembly GCF_000671375.1). NCBI lineage: Eukaryota > Metazoa > Arthropoda > Arachnida > Scorpiones > Buthidae > Centruroides > Centruroides sculpturatus. The sequence goes on from NW_019385360.1 coordinate 221,515, forward strand.
ACAATTGTTTAATTTACAAATTTTTAATTTAAAATATCATCAAAGTTTAAAAAAAATTTTCATATGTTATATTTTAGACCAAAAAAATAATAGTATAAAACATCCAATTAATTTGCTATATGTATTACTTAGGTATGGTACATTTGTAAAGTCGAATGAGTTAAATGAGAATATCATCATCGTTATTCTTATTTTGTTAGACTTTTCGAATGATTCATTTATAACTAAATGGCTGTTTCTAAAATCAAAGATATGAATGTTGCTAGTGTAGCCTTATCTGAAAAATTTTACTTAGATTGCTTTGGGTGGACAGTTATTTCTATCATTTCACCTTTTAATTCACAGTTTAAACACGCGAGTAGATTTAGAAACATCGTTATAATCGGCCGCCATTTTCTTAATGAAGTGAACTCACTCTTTCCTTTGTAAAGTTCATTAGAGTTTCGTTTGAAACCTCATTACTGTAGAGCATGCGCACCAAGTGAGACTACTACTTTTAGAACAATTCATTACTAACGCGTTTAACTTGTTTGACTTTATGAACATACCCTTAGATATATGTACTTTGTTTCCTTTAAAAAAACTTTTGTTTGTTTGAACTTAAAAAACTTAAACATGATTTGATATTATTATTATTATTTTCTTTCATATTTTGTAGATAAATCAACAAAATTGAATAAAAATTTGGAACATTACAGATAGCAATGAACAGCAAATAATTTGTAAAAAAGCAAATAAAATATAAGAAAAAATTTATTATAATTATTATTTGTTAATAATGTAAATAAATAACAAAACAATAAATAAATAAAAATATGTACAAGATGGAGAAAGCAGATCTGTAAGGTGACCAAATCTGTAAGAGAAAATATAGTTTTGTACACTTCACAAGAAACATGCATATAAAACTATAACAGAATTGTATTAATTATATTTCACATACCTTTCATGCTAGCAATGATGTTTTACGAGACAATCAGCATGAACGCCTTTCCCACATCGTGTGCAGACTCTTGTTGATGTTTTTCTGTTGTTTGGAGTGCTGCACACGACGCAACGATATTGTGATCTGCCAGATAATTTTCGAAGTCCTATTGGTCCTCGGGGATCTGTGGGGCCTTGGGGATCTGTGGGGTTTTTAGCTTTCCTTGCCTCCTCCCTCCATTCTTTCCCCAGGCTTCCAATTATCTCCTGATAGAAACGTTTGTGTGTCATATTTTTGGCTCGGCTTCTGGAATTTTCTTTGTAAAGTAAGTAGGCATTCAACATCATCCTGGCTATGATGTTGAAAGCTACTTTCTTCCAATATTTCTTGGTCCTCCTTTCATCCAAATACGTATATAACATCATATCGTGTGTATCAACTCCCCCCATAAATTTGTTATAAGATAAAACTACTTGTGGCTTTAATTTAGCCACCCCGTGCCTAACAATTTCATTGTTGTGTGCCCTTGCGTGGCTGGATAAAAGAAAAACAGGTTTTGGTTGTGATTTTCGTTCTCGGAAGCCGCATGCCAATATAGAACCAGACCTGAAATACATGATCTGGCCTACAGCAAATTTGTTTTTGAAACGTGGCAACATTTTTTTCTGCTTTTTCGCACTGTCCCAGTGCAGTAAGTACTACGGGAATATAGGCTGCGAATAAGGGATGCCGACATGAAATAGTTGTCGACGAAAACATGGTACCCCTTGTGGTCATAGTTTCCAAGTTTCAATAGCCGCCTCACAACAGTATATCCCAAACCAAACTTTGAGATTCTGTGCTTCTCCGCCTGGAATTTGACCCCTTTGTAAGTGAAAAATCCCAGGCAGTAGTGTGAAACAGAGTCACACAGCATCCAAAGTTTAATTCCCCATTTATGATGTTTTTCGTTTGGCTGATACTGAAGGATTTTGCTATGAATCTTGGTACCTACCAATGATTCATCGACGCATATTTCTTGGTGAGGAGTATAATGTTGTTGGAACACCCTATTTGCATGATCCTCCAAAGGTTGAGAGCGTGCACAAGGATCATAACCTAATTCCCCTGGGCCAAGCAACTTACTTTTATCTACGAGATGGAAGAATCGTAGCAAGTGACAAAAGCGGTGCCTACTAAACAATTCCCCATACCATGGGTTGTTATAGGGAGGAAGAGTGGACCAGTAATCTGCGATAGTAGATTTTTTATCAAGTCCCATTGCAAAAAGAAAAGCCAAAAACCCATTTATTTCTTTAATAGTAACTGGTTTCCACTTTTTCAGATATCTGGGCACTTTCCCCATGCTATTTATGACTTGCTTGGCTTACCTGTTTGTTTCTGTCGCCATAAGAGAAAGTAAAGAAACAGTGAAAAAAAAGTTAAAATATTCTACAGGGTGAAAATCAGAAGGAAACATGTGCTTGGGGCCAGATTGTTCTAGAAAAGTGAAAGGAGCAGAGACAGATTGTTCTGGTGGCAGAACTTTAAGGTACACCTCATCTTCCAACTCATCATCAGAATCAGGAGAAACCTGAGGAGAGGAGGGTCCAGCGGAGGTTGAAGGCCCAGCGGAGGTTAAAGGTTCTTCAGTGTCTTCTGAACTAGACTATCACTGTCAGACTCACTAAGAAAGTCTGAGTCTGAAAACTCATCTAAGTAGGTTGACAGTTCAAATTCCTTAAGTTTCTTACTGGACGAAGCCATTTGGAAATCTAATTTGGAATAAAAGATACATGTTACAATTGAGATATACAAGTAAAAAAAAATATTAAGAAAAATAAAATGATAATACTGTACTAATAATAAAATAAGACTAGAATATTAAATATAATCAAGTCTATATTATTGCTATAATTACCTGTTATTTTCTTATTTGTTATTATTGCTATAATTATTACTTTTATTGCTATATCTTAGAAAATTAAATTGCATATTTTATCAAAACAATTTAACTATTAAATTGTTAATATAAATATTTTCAATATTGTTTACTGCATTTGGATAACAATTTATATTTTTAATATTTATACATAGAAATTTATAATACACACCTACAAAATATGATAAAGTTTAATACATGAACTGTAATATACATTATCTTGACTTATTTTCAATAAATACAATAAAAATGAAGGCGAAAGTAGAATTATATCGTAGTTACATTATGAATATAAATAAAAACAAATATTTTAAACATAATTTTAAAAGTAAAAAGTATTTTAATGCATCCATTTTGTGAGGAGCTGGGGGCATAGAGTTCAGGTTCTGATAGCTCTTGAAAACTCTAGGTCTCTTAATCAGCACACAATTGTTTAGATTAACTCACAACGTCAAAGGATGGCTTCCTAAGACTTAGAATAAAGAACAGAAGTTCGTAAGAAACCCCTGAAAGTTGTTTTTCCTGACACCAGCCTAGATATAGCGTTAGGCTCGCTTGTAACCTTTTTGTAGGAATATCGAGTGGGAGGGTCACAAGTAAGTGGAGTGGACGTAGGCTTGGGCTTGAGTCAATAAGATCAATATTATTGTAAGGGTTTACACTCTTTTGTGAATTTTAAAGCTTCAATTTTTTTCTCATCATTATTTCCCTTCTTCCTCCAGTTTCCTCTTTCTGGGAAGTTGAAAATAGACCTTTCGACCCTTCAATTTTCTGTGTCACTTCAAGAAGTGACCTTTTAAACTTTCAAATGAGAAAGGGAAAAACAAAAAACTCACACACTTCCTATTTTGTCTGATTTTAACATTGATAAAACCAATCAGATGACTCACCAAAATAACAATTATTACTAAGGTTACAAGACAAACTCTGACCTTAGTAACCTCCAGCAATTAATTCAGTTGTTTGACAGCTGTTATCAATTTTATCAGATAGAATGAGTAATCATAATGGATAGAAAGAGGTAATAAATTTGAAGAAATGTTCAATTTCTGACAATTAACATAAACAAAACCCAGACACAAATCGAACTTAGAACAGGTTGCATCATCCTTAGCATTAGTCAGCTCTCCCAAAAACGGGTATAAAAAGGGCTTAGACACAGACATCGGGGCGGACATCAACAGACCCATACCGCCATTCTGTCCGTTGCCACCTCACCAATGGTTAACTCTGCCGATCCAGGAACATTTTTACCAACGGCCTATATCATGAGATCGGAAACCAAGAGGTATTATTATAAATCTATTTATAAGCTCTCTCTCGGATCTCTCTCTTAGTTATAACCTAGATTAAGGTTAATTTAACTTAGAGAATATTGGGACAGATAAAGGTCCAGAACTTGATAAGATTTATTGACAAGAATAGAGTAATCATAGTTGCGACTTAGAATTTTTGACTATTTCCATGCTGAGTAAATGACATTTGGGAAGACCACCCTGTGCTCCTGGCTATCTCACATTATAAACAACAATAAATTTAATAAAACAATGAAACAAGATACAACTAAATAATATAAACAGGTATCCAAATCCTTACTTTAGTCTATTCTATACCTATCTTGCAGATCTCGAGGAGAGAAAGAGATTTATTTTGTATTAGTAGTACTTTCTATATATTAATAGGACTTATTATACTGAAATTATGGATGCAAATATTAAGTCTTACAGTTCAAAAATAAGGTTAATGTCCAGATACGTGGACTGTCATGGCGGCACTTCCTGTTTTAGCCTCGAAACCGGACCGGTTTGGAGACGACGTGTCACGTGACGACGCAAGCGCCTGCGCGTGTGTTCTAGCGCGGTTGTTTCGAATTATCGACGGGTTGATGGTTTCGTTTTGTGCTTTTTGTCGTTGCGTTCGGCTTTTTCGCAGAGATGGAGACCGCGGACGAAGGTGAGTAAAAAAAACATGTTATTTTGTTATTTTGGTTAAAGTCCAGATACGTAGACTGTCATGGCGGCTCACCACTGATTCCAGCTAACAAACAAAAGAAAACAGTGGGGACGCACGTTCTAACCTAACCTATTCTGATAATTTATCATAATTATTACCAATTATATTATTAGAATAGGTTAGATTAGGTTAGAACGTGCGTCCCCACTGTTTCCTTTTGTTTGCTGGAATCAGCGGTGAGCCGCCGACGCTGCCGCGGCGCAGCAGCCGCCGCCGCCGTTCGCTCGTGTCGTCACGTAACACGTCGTCTCCACACCGGTCCGGTTTCGAGGCTAAAACAGGAAGTGTCGCCATGACAGTCCACGTATCTGGACATTAACCAAAAAGAATGTTCTTTATTTAGTTCACCTGAACACATACACTTTAAAAATGTGTTTCGGACTTGCTCGTCCTTCCTCAGCAGGCCTTTAAACGACACTTTCTATAATTAACAACAATAAAAAACAAAAACCTATTTCGATACAATTATCACTAAAATTAGTTAAGAACACAGACATTTCCCGACAATAAATATTTAAAAATTCTTACAATTTCTGTATTTTCTATCTTCACTATTCCTCCACCCAAACTCACTATCCTCAGCAACCATACTATTTTACACATTCCTAAATTTTTGACAATTAAAATCAGTTTAAAACAATAAATTCAATCATTATCTAAAATATTATTTCAATTCACTTACTTCTTCTGGTTCGTTTGTATCTGCTTAATTTTGTCTCCAATATATTTTCATTTCCTTTTATAATGCTTAACCATGATTGGTGGATCTCTCTACCACTATTGTTATTCATTTTATTAGTTTGCCTAATTATATTTAAATGCTCATACAGTTGTCTTTTATAATTATTTTTCTCCTTTTTTCTAATTTTTACCGTATTTAGATCTATTGCACAATCTTCTGAATTACAATGGTTCGATACTGCCGAATTTGCATATTTTCCTTTAATTGCTCTGATATGTTCACTTAATCTTATTTTTAAATTTCTTTTAGTTTCTCCTATACATGTTTTCCTCTGATTACAATTACAATCAAATGAATATATTATTCCTTTCTCCTCCATTACAGTATATCATATTTTTCTTTTTTTCTGTACATAATTGTTTTTTAGTTGAATTTATTTTTATTATACATTTTAGATATTCGTTTAGAATAAACATTTTTATTATTTCTTCTTCTTCTTGTTTTTGTGTTTCTATTTCACTTGTTCTTTGCCTTATTTTAGTCACATACATTTTAAATATATTATATTTCATGCTGACCGGAATCACAGATTTATAGTTGATTATTTTGGGTATTTGTATTGGTTTAACATATTTCTTGTAAATTAATCTATTATTTTTTTCTTTCTATGGTTATATCTAAATAATTTATACTATTCTGTTGTTTTTTTTCTAAATCAAATTTAATATTCTCTTTTATCTTATTGGTCTTATTTATAATTATATTTTCATTTGTTTTCGTTTTATCAAAAATTATTATGCAATCATCCACATACCTGCTGTAAAATTCAATACCTTCTATATCTTTGATCTTTTCATCTATTTGTATCATTGTTATTTCGGCCAATTTTGGACCTATACATGTACCCATAGGTATTCCTTCTGTTTGGGTGTAGAATTTCTTATCGTACTGAAAATAATTATTTTTCATTACAATTAGGCATAATTTAATTATCCAATCTGGTGTATTTATTTTTCTTAAAGAATTTTCTATATCTTCTATTGTTATGCTAGGATACATATTTACAACATCAAGTGATATCAACTTCATATTTTCATTAATTTTTATGTTTTTTAATTTGTTTAATAATTCGTCAACATTTTTAATACTATATTGAGAAACTTCTAATAAATTTAATTTATCCTTTAAATATTTTTCTA
>NW_019385360.1:229103-241231 GCF_000671375.1 Centruroides sculpturatus
TCATAAGGTAGTAGAAATACAGGTATACCTCGACTTACATCGTATTCGTATAATCGCTTTTTTGACGAGCTTTTTTGACATCAAGCTTTTTTGACGAGCGACGTATAATCGGGAACGACTTACGTCGTTCCCGATTATACGTCGCTCGTCAAAAAAGCTCGATGTCAAAAAAGCTCGTCAAAAAAGCGATTATACGAATACGATGTAAGTCGAGGTATACCTGTATTTCTACTACCTTATGAAGTGATGATCTTTGAAAGTTTGGAGAGGCATGGAATAACTCTTTCTACTAACGTACAAGTTAAATTAATTCATTGAGTTTTCTATATACGGCTTATTCTCTTCTGGGCTGTCGAAGATATATCTTCTTAGTTATATATGGTAATCTTATTACAGAGATTGACGCTTATGTGGCCAGTTTGGACAACAGGTTCTGCTTTGGATGAACTGTGCAAAAAGGCAGGAAATCTACCCTTTTTAATACAGATGGTTGAGTGTCTGACTCATTATCATAGGACATTGAGTTAAACTTTAGTCAGTCTAGAAAAGAAGTTTGTTTCCTCCCTTTTCAACATCCTTTTTGTTGAAATTTTTATCAAAGAAATATTTTAATTAAGCTAATTAACCCACAGATCTCACAATTTTAAGTTATAAAATATTGAATAAAAAAGTCCTATTTTAATATCTTGATAAATCTATTCATATAGTTTTCTATGTTAATCTCAAACATTGACTACTTATTTAACATTAATTTAATATCAAATTTCTATCATTAATTGTATTTAAATACATTTAAACTATTTTTTATAAATGTTTCTATTTTTTACAATTACAGGTAACCCCCGTATAACACGGCACTTCTATAGCACGGATTCACTCTAACATGGTTCGAGAATTGGTACCATCCCCCGTATAACACGGTACTTTTATAGCACAGATTTACTCTGACACAATTCAAGAATTGGGTAAAACCCTCGTACAACAGGAAATGTAATAAATTTTTACATACTTAGGAAATAATAGTTCATGAAAATTATTATTTTTGTGAACTACTAATACTTAAGTATGTAAATTTTATTTTCCTTCTGTCGATAAACATGGTCCTTCTCGAAACTTGTTTCAGTGTTGCCAGATCTTGATGCTTCTGATTTTGATGTTGCCAGATGTTTTTTCCTTATTCCATACTTGCTTTATTCTTCATAAGTGCTTCATAAGTGCTTAAGGAAATTTATAAAGATCTTTTAGCTAAAAGCAAGAAATCTAAAATTACATACTTTTTGCAAAAGCTAAAGTATGGATCTGAACATAATGCAGAAAAATACTCAGAGGATAAGGATAACTTGCCAAAAAGAAAACGCTCTTGGTTAATAGTGCTTTTAGTGATGACGAAGAAAACATTGTTTAATTTATATTATTATGTATCATTTAAGAAAATTTTAATAAAGATATTTATCTTAATTATGAAAATATAATAGCATGTTTTTTAATTTTTGGAACCTAACCGTCCTTTTCGTACTAGTTCTTTGTTTCGTATAACATGGATTCGTATAACACTGGCAATTTTTTGGAACGTAACTACCGTGTTATACGGGGGTTACCTGTATATAATATACTTACCAGATAATATAATAAATAATTAGATTACAACAAATTATATGTTTTAATTATTGTATTGAACAGTACACAAGGGCCTTGTCAGTAATTGAATAGATTATTTTAAGAAAATAAAACTAAAACATTTTCTTGTTTAAATGAAATGAAATTAAGTATTTTTGAACAACTTAAAAAATTTGATATTATAAAAATGAAAAATATTTATGTGAGACTCAGCATAATTTATTTACATAATTAAATCATAACATAACCTTCTAACTATACCATCTTGTCAGATAACTGTCAACTTTTGCACCTGGGAGTTAATTGTTAAGTTCTCAACAGCTAAGTGATGCTTTCTCATAACCTCCCAACCTGTTGTCTCGAGTTCAGCAGTTGAATATAACAAGAAACCGACAGTCATCACCCATTCTTGCAAAAGTGCATTCATCACCCAGTTTTACTATACACATTGCCTCTGGCTCTTTTACCTTCTCGTTTACCTTAGTGAACTTTCCTGATCACCTACGGAATTAGTGAGTGCCATCCTTGGATTAACATCGACATCGAATAACTTATAGAACTATCTTGTCTCCTCCCCACCAAACTTTCCAACCCGGTCAATGAGGTTGCTCCAGCCTACAGAAATCAACCATTATGTCAGGTAAATTCTCTCTCGAAGAACTCACTAAGGCATGGATATAATTATATACCCCCTTTATCAGTTAGACCCCAGGGGTCCATGTAATTTTCTTTAATTTTTTCCCTAAATAAACTAAGTTGTTTCATTATCCAGTCTCTGCGTGAATCACTTTCGGTGAGCTGTCTCTCACTCCATCCCGACCGATCACCCACACATATGGCAACTCACGTGACCAAATCAACACGCCACCTCACCTTCTGTGTCAATCGGGACATGGTGGTGTCAGTCCTGACAGGGCATCAAAGAGGTGCTGACCCTCCGGTCACATTTATATATTTGTTTATAATTAATTTACATGTAACAACAATGCATTCAAGAATGTTTCTACATTCTTGAATGCATTGTTTCTACACAAGCGAAAATATTCATTAAAATTTTAGTTCTGAAAAACTTATTTGTTCATCATTTATTTAATATAAGTATGTGGAATATTTTTAAGATCACAAAATTAAATACACTAAGTCCTCATTTAACATCGTTTTGTTATAATTTTGATGAAAGTAAAGCAAGCCATTTTCATTGACAATTACTGGTATCAAATTTTTCATTAAAAACTGTAAAATTGTTTCTATGAGACAGGAATTAAATGTTGAATGATCTAATAAGATTATATAACAGCTACTGCACACCGGGTTGTATAAAATAAATATGACGTACTTGAACCTATAACTGATCTAATAAGAATAATATTAACCAAATTTTTTAAGAACATGATTGATTAATATAATTTACTAGCAGACCCCGCCACGCTTTGTTGTGGCTCAAAATGTATCTATTATAAATGTATAATACTTCCCCCGTGTGGGGGAGAATTTTTTGAAAAATTTCTTCTTAGTGTACAATCCTGAAGACGAAACTCCCTCTCAACAAGAAGTACGAAATAACTGCTGCTTAGATATAAACAATCCGGATGTCTCTTTGTTCCAATATAATGAAGTAAGCAATGCTATTTATGTACTAAAACAAGGTAAAGCCCCAGGACTGGATAGCATGACAGCCAATATTGCACGTAAACTCTGGGAGCTTATTCCGGAACATTTATTTAGACTTTATAATACTTGTCTACTTTATGGGATTTTTCCAGCTCCCTGGAAAATTGCACACATAGTCCCAGTGCCAAAACCTGGGAAATCGGATGAATTTCGTCCCATTTCACTACTTCCCATTCTCGGCAAAATCTTGGAGCGTTTAATAACAAATAGACTTTCTTGGCATTTGGAACACAACCAATTACTACATAGTGCACAATTTAGCTTCCGAAATCAACGCTCAGCTGCAGATGCTATTCGCTGTGTTACTAAAAAGATCCAACAATTACTTAATAACACATATCGGTATGTTTTAGCTGTAAGCCTTGATATCAGCAAGGCATTTGACAGCGCTTGGTGGCCGTCAATTTTATTACAGTTGAGAGAAAAGAAATGTCCAAAAAACTTATATAGAATATTACAAGATTACCTATCCAACAGATATGCTATTATGAAACAAGGAGATCAGGAGGTCAGAAGAATGATCACGCGAGGATGTCCACAGGGCTCCGTGATTGGACCTCTGTTATGGATAGTCTCCTTTGACAATCTTCTTGAGCAAGATCTAGGCCAGGATAAAATGTACGCATATGCGGATGACTTATTAGTTTTGATCGGAGGCAACAGTAGAGCAGAGCTTGAAAATAAAGGCACCGCTATTCTAGACAAAATATATGATTGGGGCAATAAAAATAAATTACGTTTTAACACAGATAAAACCAAAGGTACAGTCTTCAATCTTCCTGGTCATCCAAATCTATATTTAAGAGTACCTACTGTTAAAATGGGAGGGAAGTCCATAACCATTAGGAAGACCCTTAAGTATCTAGGAATTATTCTGGATAGTAAATTATTATGGGACGCACATATAGATTATGTCACAAACAGAACTGGATTAATTTTTCAGACCTTTTCCAGAGTTGCACACCGTACATGGGGTTTATCATATGCGGCAATGGACACTATCTATAATCAGATATTCATTCCTATTCTTACTTATGCTTGCGATAGCTGGGGATGGGCATCACATAAGACCCACCCCAATAGGAAATTAATTTCTGCTCAGAGGAAAGCAACAATCCTTCTAACAAAAGCATATAAAACAGCTTCTAGCCCAGCACTGCAAATCATTGCTAAAAAACCCCCAATCGACTTACATATTGAATACTATAGCCAAATTGGTAACCTAAAATGGGGAGAAGATATAAACATTAATAACTGCATAATTACCGCCACAGAAATTGAACGACCGACACCTGTTTCTTTGAGCATAGACCCAAGTGCACCACCGATACAATTTTTTGATAACATCCAGGAAGATGACATTGTTATATATACTGATGGATCCAAAAGTAATTACAATGTTGGATGTGCTTTTGCGACATATTATAAAAATGAAGAAATTTACTCACAACAGTATCGATTAGGTAAATTATCCTCAATCTTTCAAGCAGAAATGTTTGCCATTCAACAAGCACTACTTTGGTCTAACCAAGTATACTCCTTTCAAAATATCACAATCTGTAGTGACAGTGCCTCCTCCTTAGACACTATAAAAGGCAACAAAACTCATCCACTCTCGAATAATATTAAAAATCTTGTCATCAATTCTAATAACAGCTATAAATTCATATGGGTCAAGGCACATCAAGGAAATGAAGGCAATGAGAAAGCTGATGCCTTAGCCAAACAGGCTTCTATGGATTCAAATATGACAATATCATATGATAAAATTAGCCTTCAAGCTGTTAAACACCTACTATGGTCTGATTTACTAAATAAATGGCAGCAAAAATGGGATAACTATAATGATAAAATCACCTATAAATTTTTCCCTAACATTAGAAAAATTTTTACATACACATGGCTTAAACCAAATTACTGGACTACTCAATTTTACACTAATCACGGAAAATTTGCCTGCTATCTCTACAGATTTACAGACTCCACTAATAACTTATGCTCTAACTGTGGCATTGAGGATGGCAGTGAACATTACATTTACGATTGCATTATGTTAGAGAGAGAACGATGTCATCTCAAGTGTATCCTTGATGCACGAGGAATCTCCTGGCCGTGCACATTAAATGATCTTGTCAATAGTAAAGAATCCTTCTATTGCTTATGTAATCTTATTAATAGTTACAGTAATGTTACAAACATACGCACCTAAATAGCTATCCCTATCTCACAACATTAGATATGTGATACTACAATAGCTTTACTGATATAATCCATATCAGCCAATATAACTTGATCCATATAAATCTATCATAATGAATTTTGTTGTATATAACATTGATTTGGAGTTCAGACTTCAATTAAACTACTACAAGTATCTGGAGTTAAGAATGCTCTTAACCATGAGTATATTGAAAATGTTTGAATTAACTACTAATGATTAATTCTTTTTTAAATATCAATCAATCATTCATAAACATTTTCACACAATAAAATAGATTTCAAGGTTTCTGTTTACTTTTATTTATTATTTATAATCATGATATTTTGATATTTATTAAAGTGTGAAAAAATGAAAGTGTCATATGATTCATTTCAACTAACACCTTATATTTACAGTAAAATTACTTTTTAACATTGAAGTACAAACTTGTTTAATAAGACATAAACAAGTTAATAGTATGCTGTCATTGTCACATTTGTTTTGCTACCCACATAACTCTAAATAAGGCACTGAGAAAAAATATTTTTGTGGTTTTTGAGGAGTTATTGGTTCTACGTTTTATTTCAATGCAGAATACACTAAATAAATCAATTTACTTTATCATATAAATAACAATTTCAAGTAATAACTAAATTTCTTGTAGAATATTAAATAATTGTTGAAATCTTACTAAACATAGAACTAGAACAGAGAATATATCATTGAGAGATTAATAAAATTAATAATTGCTTCAATTTATAAAGTTTATAAGTATTAAGCCACAGTCACACTTCTGTGTTTTTAGCAATGCAAGTAACTGTAACAGCAACGAGTCCTCCAAATGCTATGTGTGAGATCCGAATAGTACCCGGGTCTAAATTACATCGTTTTGTTATAATTTTGATGAAAGTAAAGCAAGCCATTTTCATTGACAATTACTGGTATCAAATTTTTCATTAAAAACTGTAAAATTGTTTCTATGAGACAGGAATTAAATGTTGAATGATCTAATAAGATTATATAAGAGAACATAAGATTTAAAATTTTAAATCTTATGTTCTAATTGTAATTATGTTAAAGTGATAAAGGTGTTTTTTTTAATATTATCTAGAAGTTCTAGCTTACAGCGCATAGAATTTATGATGACCAACAAAATTGCTTACTTCCTATGAATGCAGACACATCACTGNCATGTTTCTACACAAGCGAAAATATTCATTAAAATTTTAGTTCTGAAAAACTTATTTGTTCATCATTTATTTAATATAAGTATGTGGAATATTTTTAAGATCACAAAATTAAATACACTAAGTCCTCATTTAACATCGTTTTGTTATAATTTTGATGAAAGTAAAGCAAGCCATTTTCATTGACAATTACTGGTATCAAATTTTTCATTAAAAACTGTAAAATTGTTTCTATGAGACAGGAATTAAATGTTGAATGATCTAATAAGATTATATAACAGCTACTGCACACCGGGTTGTATAAAATAAATATGACGTACTTGAACCTATAACTGATCTAATAAGAATAATATTAACCAAATTTTTTAAGAACATGATTGATTAATATAATTTACTAGCAGACCCCGCCACGCTTTGTTGTGGCTCAAAATGTATCTATTATAAATGTATAATACTTCCCCCGTGTGGGGGAGAATTTTTTGAAAAATTTCTTCTTAGTGTACAATCCTGAAGACGAAACTCCCTCTCAACAAGAAGTACGAAATAACTGCTGCTTAGATATAAACTATCCGGATGTCTCTCTGTTCCAATATAATGAAGTAAGCAATGCTATTTATGTACTAAAACAAGGTAAAGCCCCAGGACTGGATAGCATGACAGCCAATATTGCACGTAAACTCTGGGAGCTTATTCCGGAACATTTATTTAGACTTTATAATACTTGTCTACTTTATGGGATTTTTCCAGCTCCCTGGAAAATTGCACACATAGTCCCAGTGCCAAAACCTGGGAAATCGGATGAATTTCGTCCCATTTCACTACTTCCCATTCTCGGCAAAATCTTGGAGCGTTTAATAACAAATAGACTTTCTTGGCATTTGGAACACAACCAATTACTACATAGTGCACAATTTGGCTTCCGAAATCAACGCTCAGCTGCAGATGCTATTCGCTGTGTTACTAAAAAGATCCAACAATTACTTAATAACACATATCGGTATGTTTTAGCTGTAAGCCTTGATATCAGCAAGGCATTTGACAGCGCTTGGTGGCCGTCAATTTTATTACAATTGAGAGAAAAGAAATGTCCAAAAAACTTATATAGAATATTACAAGATTACCTATCCAACAAATATGCTATTATGAAACAAGGAGATCAGGAGGTCAGAAGAATGATCACGCGAGGATGTCCACAGGGCTCCGTGATTGGACCTCTGTTATGGATAGTCTCCTTTGACAATCTTCTTGAGCAAGATCTAGGCCAGGATAAAATGTACGCATATGCGGATGACTTATTAGTTTTGATCGGAGGCAACAGTAGAGCAGAGCTTGAAAATAAAGGCACCGCTATTCTAGACAAAATATATGATTGGGGCAATAAAAATAAATTACGTTTTAACACAGATAAAACCAAAGGTACAGTCTTCAATCTTCCTGGTCATCCAAATCTATATTTAAGAGTACCTACTGTTAAAATGGGAGGGAAGTCCATAACCATTAGGAAGACCCTTAAGTATCTAGGAATTATTCTGGATAGTAAATTATTATGGGACGCACATATAGATTATGTCACAAACAGAACTGGATTAATTTTTCAGACCTTTTCCAGAGTTGCACACCGTACATGGGGTTTATCATATGCGGCAATGGACACTATCTATAATCAGATATTCATTCCTATTCTTACTTATGCTTGCGATAGCTGGGGATGGGCATCACATAAGACCCACCCCAATAGGAAATTAATTTCTGCTCAGAGGAAAGCAACAATCCTTCTAACAAAAGCATATAAAACAGCTTCTAGCCCAGCACTGCAAATCATTGCTAAAAAACCCCCAATCGACTTACATATTGAATACTATAGCCAAATTGGTAACCTAAAATGGGGAGAAGATATAAACATTAATAACTGCATAATTACCGCTACAGAAATTGAACGACCGACACCTATTTCTTTGAGCATAGACCCAAGTGCGCACCACCGATGCAATTTTCTGATAACATCCAGGAAGATGACATTGTTATATATACTGATGGATCCAAAAGTAATTACAATGTTGGTTGTGCTTTTGCGACATATTATAAAAATGAAGAAATTTACTCACAACAGTATCGATTAGGTAAATTATCCTCAATCTTTCAAGCAGAAATGTTTGCCATTCAACAAGCGCTACATTGGTCTAACCAAGTATACTCCTTTCAAAATATCACAATCTGTAGTGACAGTGCCTCCTCCTTAGACACTATAAAAGGCAACAAAACTCATCCACTCTCGAATAATATTAAAAATCTTGTCATCAATTCTAATAACAGCTATAAATTCATATGGGTCAAGGCACATCAAGGAAATGAAGGCAATGAGAAAGCTGATGCCTTAGCCAAACAGGCTTCTATGGATTCAAATATGACAATATCATATGATAAAATTAGCCTTCAAGCTGTTAAACACCTACTATGGTCTGATTTACTAAATAAATGGCAGCAAAAATGGGATAACTATAATGATAAAATCACCTATAAATTTTTCCCTAACATTAGAAAAATTTTTACATACACGTGGCTTAAACCAAATTACTGGACTACTCAATTTTACACTAATCACGGAAAATTTGCCAGCTATCTCTACAGATTTACTGACTCCACTAATAACTTATGCTCTACCTGTGGCATTGAGGATGGCAGTGAACATTACATTTACGATTGCATTATGCTAGAGAGAGAACGATGTCATCTCAAGTGTATCCTTGATGCACGAGGAATCTCCTGGCCGTGCACATTAAATGATCTTGTCAATAGTAAAGAATCCTTCTATTGCTTATGTAATCTTATTAATAGTTACAGTAATGTTACAAACATACGCACCTAAATAGCTATCCCTATCTCACAACATTAGATATGTGATACTACAATAGCTTTACTGATATAATCCATATCAGCCAATATAACTTGATCCATATAAATCTATCATAATGAATTTTGTTGTATATAACATTGATTTGGAGTTCAGACTTCAATTAAACTACTACAAGTATCTGGAGTTAAGAATGCTCTTAACCATGAGTATATTGAAAATGTTTGAATTAACTACTAATGATTAATTCTTTTTTAAATATCAATCAATCAATCATTCATAAACATTTTCACACAATAAAATAGATTTCAAGGTTTCTGTTTACTTTTATTTATTATTTATAATCATGATATTTTGATATTTATTAAAGTGTGAAAAAATGAAAGTGTCATATGATTCATTTCAACTAACACCTTATATTTACAGTAAAATTACTTTTTAACATTGAAGTACAAACTTGTTTAATAAGACATAAACAAGTTAATAGTATGCTGTCATTGTCACATTTGTTTTGCTACCCACATAACTCTAAATAAGGCACTGAGAAAAAATATTTTTGTGGTTTTTGAGGAGTTATTGGTTCTACGTTTTATTTCAATGCAGAATACACTAAATAAATCAATTTACTTTATCATATAAATAACAATTTCAAGTAATAACTAAATTTCTTGTAGAATATTAAATAATTGTTGAAATCTTACTAAACATAGAACTAGAACAGAGAATATATCATTGAGAGATTAATAAAATTAATAATTGCTTCAATTTATAAAGTTTATAAGTATTAAGCCACAGTCACACTTCTGTGTTTTTAGCAATGCAAGTAACTGTAACAGCAACGAGTCCTCCAAATGCTATGTGTGAGATCCGAATAGTACCCGGGTCTAAATTAATAATTTAAATATTATATTAAAATTATGTTATAAAATATTCTTTCGTTTTGGGGAGAAAAATAATGTTTTAACGTGGGAAAGATAGATAACAGATGTTACTTCCCTTGAGGGAAGTCCGTACATCCCTTGTTTTTCCCTTATCTACTAAAAATCTTGCTCAGATGGGAAATATCTACCCCTCACTTATTCCCCTTTCATCCGTTCACATGAAAGAGTTTCTAGCCGATGATTGGCCGTAAATCAAGAGATATAGAGGAAATTTGGCAGAACTCGAGGAGTTCGTCCGGAGATTACAGAGAGTACAGATATCTCCATATTTGCTCCCTAAGGCCCACGCCCTTAGTATAGAGGAGTTCTTCGACAGTTTTAGAAGTGTCCAGACTCCACATATATATTCCTCCTGATGACCAATGCCCTTAGTTGGATCACATAGAATAAATAATGAGTTAGGAGTGAGAAGATATTTTAACTTAGTGCGTATCCAGACTCAGCATAAACCGAAGATTAAGAACTGTTATTAACGAAGAACCTTCATCGTATTAGGAAGACGACTCAACAAATATATCAGGTCGTATGTTTAGAAATGACTTTGTAATCTCTCTCTCGACAAGTTCGTATCTCTCTAAATACGTATATTAGTATTAATTAAGCTTATAATATCACATTTGTCCATTGTCTGATCTTGTTGTTCCTTGTATTGTTTAATTGTTTATTTAGTTAATTAAATTTGTTTTATATTAAATTAACAAGATGTCATCTTACTTGTGTCTGAATCAGATCTATATCATATATACACAACCGCGTGTTTATCCGCGATACGAAAAATAGATAAACTGGTGTCGGGACCCTGACATAAGGAAGAAGGTGAATTCACCATCACCAACTTCCGCTTAAAATATTACCTGTAAGCCCCTCCACCCTCGTTCCCTAAGAAAGGGAAAGGCCGTTCTTCTAGACAACTGAGAACTAGTCTTATAGTCTAGCCGCCGATTAAGTGTTACATGAGTATCATCTACTCCGTAACCCCGGCTAATCTTACATATGCAAATGGCATAACATTTGTACCTGCAACTAAAAACAGAATGTTTGTTTGCACTGGTAAAATTAATGCGAACAAATAACATTTCATTAATTTCAAGTGCAAAGCCAATGAACGAATGTCTCCATGTTTATCATTCTATTTAAAGTGGTGACAAATTGAATCACTAAGTTTGAATCATAAATCCTTGAGAAATTTCTTCACAATGAAGAGAAAAACTCTAATTTTTTATTGTCTTTTCTTGTTGAGATATAAAAGAAGGCTTTGTTTGCTTCATTTTTCTAATTGCATGCTGTTGATTGTGATCATAACTTATACTACTTAACCATTACTAGTTACAAATTGACCAATAAAATTTTATAATATGGCTGTCGTAAGTATATAGTCTCTGATGCAGGTCTAAAACTTGTGGCTATTGTGGTTTCAGCTGTCTGCACAGCTGAAAATTTGCAGTGTGACACTTTACATGTACTTACAAAAATGTCATATTCATATTGTGAAATATTTATCATTTTAATAATAAATATCAAATAATAATTAAGTATACAGAAGAATCAATCTCAATTAACCAAGATTCAAAATGGCTGTGGCAATCCTCTCTACATTTCTGGTTATCTGAGGTGGTATTGGTCTGCATTATCTTGGATAATTGGGGTTTTATAGTATTATA